>NC_061101.1:58195816-58210051 GCF_015104395.2 Macrobrachium nipponense | reverse complement strand
CCGAAGAATTTCTGTACAGCGTATAATGCTGTATGAAAATTTCAGCCAAGGACCGGTAGTGTCCTGTGTTGTGGGTACCTATAGCAGTGCCAGACGCACGATCATGGCCAACTTTAACCTTAAATAAAAAAGAATTACTGAGGCTAGATGGCTGCAATTTGGTATGTTTGATGATTGGAGGGTGGAAGATCAACATACCAATTTGCAGCCCTCTACTCTCAGAAGTGTTTAAATATCTGAGGGCGGATAGAAAAAGTGTGGACAGACCGACAAACAGCCATCTCAATAGTTTTCTTTTGTTTGCAGAAACTAAATAATGACAGGGACTTATCATGGAAAGATAGACATATGTTGTCAACTTATTCGCTAAGTCACACTAGTTTCTGGATAAGAAGACATGGAAATTATTATAGTAAATAATAAAAATACTCAATGAGTGAGATTACCCTTTGAAGCGTGGTGAAAAGCTCTTGAACTTGCATTGGATGAAACAGGAGCAAAAAATATCCAAGATGGAAAAAGTAAAACTCTCTCGTTATATTTAATCGGATTTTTTTAATCAAGTTGCCCATCAATTTTTCTAGGTGCCCAACCCTTAGCCTTTAAGAGATGTGAGTGTTTATCTGTTCAGTAGCAAAGAGTAACAATTAATGTTAAGTTTTGGTTGCAGAAGTATAGTACCCAGGATATCATGCTTAGCTTTTTTTTTTTTTTTTTTTTAATTCAAGACTAAACCAATTACGAGGAATTAATTCGTATTCCTACTTTCAGATCTTTCCTAGACACTGGCTTTCGGGGGTCGTTATCTAGGACTAATATTACAGTCTTTTGTTATGTTTTACTGTCATCCCCATCCGGTTTGTACTGGACATGCTGCAGATACATACCTGGTTCAATGCCCTTGGGGGACACTATCTAGGAAAGATTAAAAGATGCTTACCTATGACGTCCATTTTACCGTCTCTTCCTTGCCACAGCAAACCGCCTCCACTGTCACCCTGCAATAAAAGCGGTGTTGAGAGAGTCGTATATGAATGTTAAGAATCAGGTGGCTATGGGGAATGACTTTTTCAAACAGTCATTCCAGAGCAAATATTGCACATAGACTGATAAAGAAATGACAGCCTACAGGTACTTTTGACTGCCTACTACACCTTTTCAGCTATAATAATAAAACACTTAATTATGGTGTATCAATGGCAACGTTATGCATTAGAGGAAAATGATCATCATTGTTATTGTAAAGGTTTGTGATATGAAGAAAAATGCAGTTCCTCTGGAGACTTTCCCGCATATGCTCATTGTTTTGGGAAGCAACAACATAACCTTTGTTGCCAAAGGTGTTCGCGAAGAGAAAGTTGATTTCTTATGAGTTCTTCATATCATTTTCTTATTAGACTTTCATTTTCTGCTATTGTTATTAGATTACTTTGTTGTCTGTTGCACACCTTAACAAGAACAAAACGGTTATTAAGCCTCGTTGGTACCCACTGCCATTAGCACCATTCGATGGCGCGGGCCACTAAACTTTTTTTTCCATCTGTCCATCCGCCTGTGGTGTTTTCGCATGGTAACACTGCGTCCCGGGCTTTTTAAATGTTACGCTATGTGTAAGTTTTAGGTAAATAAAAGGATATCTGGGTGTACATTTGCAACTGAAAAGTGTTTTAATAATTTACTATATCGAATTACACCGTTAACATTCGAAATAGAATGTTATTTTTTAAAGCCTGGGACGCAGTGTTACCATGCGCATACACCACAGGCGGATGGACAGATGGAAAAAAACAGAGTATAGGTTCTCAAGGTACCAGCCGCCCGTTGAGATACTACCACTAGAGAAATTAAGGCTCCTTCTGTAAGGTTGGTCGGTAGGTAAAATCTGTTGTTGGGTCCCTCTCAGGTCACGGACTTTCCCTATGCTTATAGCTTTCGTGTGAGAACAGAAATGCTTGACGAAAGTCAAGAGCCAACATTTGACACATGGGTAGTACAGGAATAGTAAAACAGTGGCCTGTCTGTTTTGAATGAGAGTCGAACTAGAGACTTGAAGGATGTTCTCTTCGATTCTGACTTTTTTTTCTTCTTTTTAGAATAGGATTGTATTCGAAAACAAGCTCGGGGACTCGTAAGAGTTTAGGAACGATCCAGTACGGCAGACCAGTTATAATCAGTGATAACTGCGCAAGGTCTAGAGAACATATAGTATACCCCATACGCTCTAGACCTTGTAACTTCGGATCAATCTCGGGTGACGAACGGGCAACTTGCATCCTTAATACCCTTGCGATACTCGTTACAGTTAAAAACTCATTTGGATCAAGGTTAAAGAAGGATATATTCATGAAAAATCTACATGAAGGATAATGCGAAAAATAATTTTTGTTTTGTTTTGGTTTTAATGAGGAATCCTCGAGCATTAAAAAAAAGGTAACTGTTTTAAAAAGATATCCTTAACACGAATGGGCGAACTCTTCTCAGCTATAGACGTGGTGATTCGTTCGTCAGATAGCATTTGTAGCAATTCTCTGTCACTCGCAAAGTGGAAAAATACGATTAATCAAAGTATACAGAAGTTATAAGGGAGGCAAGACCCGAAGTTATCGTCCTCAAGCACAGATTACCCTCCGTAAACAATCGAGACAACTCACGTGACAGGAATCCGTGCCTCCGTTGAGATACCCGGCACAGAACATGTTGTGGGTGATTTCATAAGGCTTATACCGAAGGTTTTGGCAGACGGGATTAGAGAAAATGGGCACCAGGATTTCTCTCAGCGTATCGGTCGGGTCTCCTTTCTCTGACTCTCTCCCCCAGCCAGTCACAACGCCCATCTCGCCGACATAGTCAGTGTCTGAAGGGATGTAGAACAAAATAAAACAAATAGAGAATAAAAAGCTAAAGCTAAAGTTAAAGGAATTTTTAGTATATTTATGATTAATTGATTAGAATAAAAATGTAAACAAATAATGTTCATGTTAAACAGTACGAAACAACCATTTCTAATAAAACATAGCGTATTTATTTCATTTCCTGTTGATGAATCAACGCTCTATTTGACCGTAGATTTGAGCACGTTTAAATTTACGTTAAGTATGGAATATAATGTTTACAATTTATGCGTGAGGGAACAATCTTGCACGTGTCCTGAGTAACCTGGAGGTCGGGTCACGCCTTGTTTGTTTAAATTCGAGCAAAGTCCCTGGGCTGATGCAAGAAAATAGTTTTTCATAGAGCAATCTATTAGGCCCAGCATGGATGAGTGACAACCGTAATGTACTGTACCTGTGTAATAAGTTCAGTAATACTGCATGATTGCTAGGAAGCTGCCTGAACAATTTGTAAGTCAGGTTGGCTCATGGATTTCAGCAGAATGTGAATGCCCTGTCTCCACCTGGTTTTAATGCTTGTTAGCGCGCTGTTTTCTTGCCTTTCCAGGTGGCCTTTGTTACTAACTTCCACATCCTCACTGTTCATTCTAATCTTCCCAGAAAGAATGGGAATTTCCATAAACTGCTACTTCAAAATGTCTGTCAAACTGCATTATAAAAACGACACTCACTGAACTGAACTGAATTGAATATAAAATTTAGGCCCGCTGAAACGGATATTGACAGTAAAGGGTTCGAAAGGCGAAAACAGGAGGAAAACCCCAAACCAGTTTGCACTATGAATCAACTAACGTTAGGAGAGGGAGGAGAGTAAGATGGATCAAAGAATAAGAAAGGAGGTACTGTAAAATGAACGAAAGGGGTTGCAGCTAGGGGACGACACTCACCAGGTCGAGGCAAGCAGGCTGGTCTGGAATACCATTTGTAGTCCACTTTCTGTCCGAGTTTCACCAGTCCTATGTCGTTGTTGAAATTGGAGCGGTTGAACTGGTGATGGTACACAGAGTAGACGGCCTGGTACTCCTTGCTGTTGGTCTCGATGGGAAAGCTGCGGATGTGATCCCCCACCATGATCTTCAAGTTGTTCACCCGCACTCTGGCAAAAGCATGCGAACAAGAGCAGGTGTTTTTATTTATTGCATCCAGGTAAAAGAGTCTGAGGTAAAAAGAGTCACCAGAACAAAGTACTAACAGATAAAGGTCACAGGTGAAAAAAGTCACTAGAAAAAAAATAACAGAGAAGTCACAGGAAACAATGTCACAGGTAAAAAAGTCATAGGAAAGAAGTCACAGATAAAAAAAATCACAGGAAAGAAGTCACAGGAAAAAAGTCACAGGTAAAAAATTATAGAAAAAGTCACAGGTAAACGTCACAAGTAAAACAGTCACAGGTGAAAAAGTCACAGGAAAATAGTCGCAGGTAAAAAAAAAAGTCACAGGAAAAAGTCATAGGAAAAAAGTGACAGGTAAAAAAGTCACAGGAAAAATTCACAGGAAAAAGTCACAGGAAAATAAGTCACAGAAAAAGTTACAGGTGAAAAGTCACAGAAAAAACTCACAGGGAGAAAGTTACAAAAAAGTCATAGACAAAAGTCACAAGTAAAAAAAGTCATAGAAAGAAATCACAGGTAAAAAAAGTCAGGAAAAAGTCACAGACAAAAAAGTCAAAGAAAAAGTCATATGTAAAAAAAATCACAATAAAAAGTCACAGGTAAAAAAATCACAAGAAAAATTCACTGGAAAAAGTAAAAAAAAAAAAAAAAAAAAAAAAAAAAAATTCTGACCAACCGTAAAAACATAAACAAACGACTGTAAATTAATGTGGCTTTTTCTCATAGCCAAAATTGTGACCTTCTTCTCTGAGTCTTTATTACCTTCCACCGTCTTATCCTTTCCTTAAAATGCCTAATTGAATCTATCGTATTTAGATTCATTCTACTGTTAAACTTCATAAACTTATAAAAATGTAAGGCGCAGTTTAGGCAGAGCTAACAATCTTTTGATTACGGTTTTATCTTTAACTCCTATGAGACAAATCGAACTCTTTCTAGTCATTCCTACTGAACAAAAGCTACTATTTTACCAATAAGGACACCTTATTCATTACAGATCAAAAAAATGATTTTAGGGGCAAAAAAAAAAAAAAAAAAAAAAAAAAAAACTTACCAGGCCGGTTTTTCTTTATTCATTACAGGATCATAATATATGGTATATTCACTTACTCTGCGACTAAGCCTACAAAATACTTTGTTGTTATTCTTGTTGCAGGTGAGTAGGAAAGGTCTGTGGAAGAGCCTATAAAGGTCTGAAGAAGGGGTTTCGCGTTGAGTTAAAGATACAGGAATTTTTTTTATTAGAATGATAATGTCAAAAATAAGTAAGTGCATGTTAAAAAGTAAAGAAAAATTATTTCTGATAAAATATAGCAAATTCATTTTAATTTTCGTTGATGAAACAAGGCTCTGTTTAAACTTAGATTTTAGCAAATCTTGATTTTCGTAAAAAGTTATGAATATAATGTTATAACTTATACGTGAGGGGAAAATCTTGCATGCGTCCTGAGTAAGCTGGAGGTCGGATCCCGCCTTGTTTCTTGAACTCCTACGAGACAAATGAGCACTTCCTAGTAATCTCTACTGAACAAAATCAACTACTTTCTTAACTTTCCCAGGGAGGGTTAGAGGACATCTTATTCATACATGGAGGAGAAAAGCTTTTGACACGAACCCTTCAATGCAGTGGGCAGCGGTGAGGACGTATCTATCCGAGATGAGTGTTCCGCCACAATAGAAGTGACCTTTGTAGAGGAGGCCCACCATCCAGGGGTACTCGTTAAATTCAGCATTGTTCCCGCCAACTACCCGCATGCGGCGATTGGGCATCCCGCAGGCTTCGATGTAAAAGTTGTGTTGGATTAGCTATACTTGCGAGTTATAGAGACGGGTTGCTGGCCAAGCAAGGGCCTAATGGGACAAAACCATCTCATCTAATGGGGACCTGACGTCAACGATTTTTTGCTTTATATATAAAAACAATTTCAGTCATTTGCAATTAAAAGTTACAAGTTACAGGGTATGAAATAAAGCTGATATCTTCCTATGTCTATAAGACAAAAAAAAATTCAGTCATTTGTAATTGAAAGTTACAGGATATGGAATAAAGCTGATATTTTCCAATGTTTATATAAAAAAAAAGTATTTCACCATAAATCTTTTGTAAAGTTGATAAATTTATGCATAACTTGCAAGTCTAGAGTAAAGAGGTTAACTTGGCTGTATTTTCGTGATATAAAACAAATGATATTACTACTTTACTACTTAAGAATACATTGAATGAGGAGAAAAGCGTGCTTTAAAGTATCTCACAGAATAGGATGAAAAATTGCAGAGAAGAAATGATAAATAAATCATCGACAATTTCCCTTTCATCTTTCAGTCGCAGAATCGATTTCAGCAATGTACAGCATTTATTATATACACAGACGCTACACATAATGTACAAGCTACTAGATCTAGATCACACTTCACAAAGGCATAAAATGTACAGTAAAACAGTGATTAATACTTGAACCTTATACAAGCCATCTAAAACTAAATGCACAAAAAAGGGCGACCTTTAATCTGCGAGTTAATGTATACAGGTCTCCGGCGTGCAATTTAGGAGTCCTGAAAAAGAAAGGAAGCTTTTTTTTTCCCCCTGATGGAGAGACAAAGGTCGCTGAGAAAGTTTGACTGAGAAAATCACAACCTGGCGACGAAAGTAATTTCCAAGAACACGGATTTCAGCACATATAAAAAGCAAGACACATTTAGACACTGGTGACCTTATTGCATGAAGTGTGCTTTTCGTTTTCGCTAAAATGAAAAAAGCTGATGTTAATAAAACGGTGTTACTCAGATTACATGCAACTGTTCATTTGACAGAAAAAGACGAATCTACAAGAAAATGAGAGGCAGATATAAAAGTCGCTCGAAATATATATACAAGTTTTCATGGCGCTACAGAAACAGTCTTGCAGTTCATGGCGATGAAAGTTCTCCGCCTACTGAACACCAGAAGGATTTTACATCTTCGAAGGAAGGGTCAGATTAGAAACTGCCGCTAGGCGTTTAAGCCATCACACTTTACCTGCAACTTTCAAGTGTCTTTTCTTTGACGAGACAAGAAATGACAAATTTACTGTAGTTGTCACGAGGGTAAGAAATTAGAATGGCACTTTCTGAACACAAAATAAGGTCTTTCTAAGATAGTGACCCCCCGTAAAGTTCTGGGGTTCCTTGTCTAAGACTAATATTTCCTTAGGGTCATTAGCTTTATGATATTTACAGTCTTTTTCATCCCCAACGGGGTTGTACAGTATAAACATGCTGCAAAGGTGGATACATACCGGGTTAAAACCTTTTGGGGGTCACTATCTAGGAAAGGTCCCAAAATAAATGTATTTTCACAAGCATATACAGCAAAAATCAAATAGAAATAAGGCGAGTATCAGTTAGTCTGCTCTTGCAAGAGTACCTAGCTATCTAAGGAATTGCTAAGTGGCGTTTTGGGGTGGTATGACTTTAATTATAAGAGGTGAGATCTATTCTTATTCATCTCTATGAGAGATTAAGCAGTTTCATAACTGTTATGGGTTGAATTTGTGACGATTTCTTGTTTTTCAAGAACATTTTCTTGAATTGCGGGTCTGTAATGGGCATGAAGAAATCCGGCAACAGCTTAATTTAGTCTTGTTTGGTCATCCACCAACCCATGTCTATGTCATATAAAATATAGGCCAAAGACCAAGCGTTGAGACCTAGGAGATCATTCAGTGCTAAAAGGAAAACTGATGGTTGGCAATTCTGCATTGACTCCGGAAAAAATTGGTAACACTGTTTACACTCATAAACACACTGAGAAAGGTTTTCCGTGGTGTGGAGGGAGGGGAGAGGCCTGGAGAAGTTTCCAAGGTGAGGCGGTGGGTTGGATGGCTGGGCTCTATGGGAGCGAAAGGGCACCAAGGATGTGCAGAGGAACCCACTCAGAGAAGGGGTTGTTTTGGAAGGTGGTTGGGGCTGGGGAGCAGTTTACCAAGCTGGGAGCAAGTGAGGAGGTAGTGTTAGTTAGACGAAGAGGGCTAGGAGGATGCCTAATTTGCTGGAGTTGGTCTTGTTTCATGTTTTTGTGTTTATGATTTTTTCCACATTTTATGAAAGGATATGTACAGTACTGTACTGTAACAAAGCAAGAAACAAAAATGGAAATAAACAGGATATATATATATATATATATATATATATATATATATATATATATATATATATATATATATATATATATATATATATATATATATAGTATGTATGTTTATATATATGTGTGTGTGTGTGTCGAAATTAGGAGCAACCCCCTCCGCAGAACACAAAATGGAAAGTTATGAAGTTTTCTGCCATAGCCTATCTCCAACTACATTATCTTAAGTTTCCATTAAGCTATTTTCATTTTACATTTCTTGTATTTTCAGACTGAGTGACGGAGTTACATATAGCCATGGCTAATGACTCGGAGGAAATCAGACGGACTGACCGAATCCGGGCTTTAACCTTCAGAAATGCCAAGGCGATGCTGGCGCATCCTTCATTTCACGTTCTTGGATAGCTAAATACATTAGAACAGATGAATCCTTTGTTAAAAGGAGCTGGAACAAAAATCCATATGACTGTCATTGCGAAAAGAGTGAGAATCTTGGAAGGCCTGAAGTCCTTTCTCAGGAGTCAAAAGACATCATAGCTGAGGCAGTGGGTAGATCAAGAAAGTCTTTACATAAATTGGCACTTGAACTAGATACAAAAAGGGAAAGAAGAGAAGTTATAGTGCTGTATATTGTGAGTTGAAAAAAATCTGGTATCAAGCCATTTCATATTATCAGCAAGCCCAACATCACTCAGCAACAGAGAGAAGACTGTGCATGGTTTTGTGGTTCATTTCTTAAAGATTGGGATGAAGCTGATTTTCTCCATGTTGCCGCATCAGATGAATTCTTCATTTATACAGTCAGGAAGCCAAACCATAAAAATGACATCATTTGGGCTGCAAATTTCGATGATATCAGCGATGACGTGCGATATCGCCAAGTTGTGAAATTTCCTGAATGTTTGGGAATTTTTCTCTGTTTCGCAGCCAAACGGTTAATGTGGATCAGCAAAGAAAAATGACAGTCATGGAATGGGGAATAATTCAGAGAAACTGTGCTTACTGGTGGAGTATTTCCTTTCCTCAAAGATCCTGAAAATATGTTATCTGTTGAAGAAGTCACATTTTTGCATGATAAGGCACCATGTTTCAAGGCTCTTCAGACAGGAGCTGCTTCGAAACAGTGGTATTGATTTCTTCTCATCAAGTGAATTTCCAGGTAGCTCCCCTAACCCTTCTGTGGTGTTTGAAAAACATTGGTAGTATCTTAAAGGATCGTGTTGAACCACTCAGTGTGAACTATGATGGTATACCAAGCCTCGACGACCTACGAAGAGAGGTGACCGAAGTGCTCAGGGAAATGGAGTTTGAATCTCAGTTTTTTTGCAATTTGCTGAAATCATATCCCTGAAGAATGTAGGGTGTGGTACAGGGAGATGGAGGCCACACAAAATATTAAATACTCAGAGAGAAACTTAAATAAATAGCTGTTCTGAATTACTTTTGTTTTTGTCCATATCAATTTTAGTTAATGCTGTAGAGGGGAGGGGGGCTCTAATTTCGAAACACCCTGTATATATTAATATATATATATATATATATATATATATATATATATATATATATATATATATATATATATATATATATATATATACACGAAAAATGGAGGGGTTGCATTTTGCATAGTATATTTATGCAGCATATTTCGTTACAAAGTTGAGGGAAAAAAAAAAAAAAAGGTATTTAGACAATCGTCTTTTGCATGACGTTTTTAGTTTAAAGAGTTATGGCTGCTGTTCATGAATAATAATGACGAAACTGTGACGTCACACAAGGTATGGTGTTTTACGATGTCATGTAGTTCTGACGACACTTTGGAGAGAGAGAGAGAGAGAGAGAGAGAGATGCTGAGGGAAGGCAGTAAATACATCCATAGATTTACGTGCCCTCCATCGGCCTTATTTCAACATAGACTTTATCGAGGCCACACCCATGAGCAGTAACTTTCTGAGGTGGAAAAATGTCAGGTCTAAAGTGGTGATATAGAACTGGAACTTCATTCTTATCCACACGCCCACCAGCCTCCTTAAGGGAACTGTGCTAATCACAAGATTTAGTGTTCCCGTTGAATGTGAATTCCAAATATGACTTTAAGAGGTCCCACACAATGGTAGTTCTTTGCTTACCTAAGATGGTAACTCTTAACTCATATATATATATATATATATATATATATATATATATATATATATATATATATATATATATATATATATATATATATATATATATAAACATAATCTACATAGGAAACTGAAACAGCAGAGTACCGCTGCAAGGTCTTTCGACTTCTCGTCCTTTGCTAAGCAGGGTTTAGTGTCGTGGTATGCCACTCAGATGTTGCAAGTTCGTGCCACCTTCAGGGCAATGAAAAATCACTGGCTCTGTATCATGATCAATTACTGCTGCAGTGTGGGGTCTGCAGTGGAAGGTTGAAACCAACATCCTTTGGAAGCCTGAATTTCAAGTCAATGGCCCTATGTGCTTGTTCCATGTGAATCGGTTTCATCTACTGAAATAATGATGATAATAATAATAATAATGATAATATTAATAATATATACAAGAGGGACAATGTTCGAAGGATTAATATCCCATCCCATTCTTTGGTTTGGTTAGTAAGCTTGCTGCTTTATCTTTACAATAGTTAGGCTTATCATAATCTAATGATATTTGCATCTGTTATGGCTCTAAAAATGCATGGATGGATGAAATGATCACTGGCAGTACTGTGGATACTAATGGCTTGGTACCATGAAGTAACCCAAGGAATGCGAGCTATGATACTCCTGCTATATACATACCAATGCAGCATGCAGTGGCTATAACCACTACTGGAATTAGTACTTGGCATCACCACCTCCCATGTCTTATTTGACCACCAACACTTAAGTTTCATTTATACTCATTCTCACTTAGAAAGCAGTGCTGTTTCATTAACCTTTCATCCCAAAATGTAAGACCACAGCTAAACCTTTACTAAACAGCAAAATTGATTTAAAACTTTAGAAAGCAGATTGAGAATAACTGAACGTCGTATGGATACATAGTATGTACATTATTTTCATTTCCTCAGCCACCTTACCAAAGGGGTTCTATAGTTGGGGAAGATAAGCTGAGCTGGGGTCCTTCTTATGGCGTCATGGAAGATGCCAGGAAGTTGAGATTCTTTATGCCCTTCGTCCTCTTGGGTGGCGGCTTTTGACGTGACTTTCCCAAGATCTTGGTGATAAACTCCTAACTAATTAATGCATGATTAAAATAGTAGAATGACCTCACTGACAGGGAATATCTCACCCTCAGTATAGAACCTCGCGTAACTTTTGAGTTCCAACAAAGACGTATTCCAGCATGATATATAAGAAAAGGAACTGTCGCAGGCCATTTGTTACAGTCTATCTCTGGCGAAACTTTTAAAAGCTGACCAAAAATCTGGAATGGAGACTAACTACCAAAGCCTGCACTGAGTTGCAAAAGTGTCCATTACATTAGAAAAAAATAAACAGTTATAATCATATCTAGAATTCGCTCCTCTGTCCTGAAGAGTGCTCCCTGAAAGTGAAAAAGAAGGAAAATAGAAACGACGATACTCAAAAGTTCTCATTAATTGCGGTTTTCAATTCACGAGATGACCTTCGGCTGGAATACTTACAACAAGCGCATCTTTTCGCCCCTTCGCCGGCAGTAGGTCCGAAAAGTTTGTTCCAGGAGATTGCACCCTGTAATAGTGACAACAGTTGTAAATAAACGAATCAGAATTACTTAACAGTACACGAAAAACTTTCCCACTTAAAATAAATCACACCAGAATAGAATAGACAAGACTAGAATAGAGTAGAATAAACTAGACTAGACTACAATAGAATAAAATAGACTAGACTACAACAGAATAAAATAGACTAGACTACAACAGAATAAACTAGACTATAACAGAATAAACTAGACTACTATGAGATTCAGGGTCTCTGTAACACGGTTTTTTGGACTTTGCTCCTTGTCAAAGCATCGGATGTAGCTGAAAGTTGACATATGTATATTTTACAACCACACACAAATTTTGTCAGCATTATCAATAACCTAAACCCGATAGTTTTAATTTTTATAGAGTAAAAATTATCTAGCCGACGCCATGGCCAATGATTACGAGCCAAGAGTCGAAAAACATTCATTACGTAAGCAAGGTAAACAAACACCTTTTGACTAAATGTTGCCCCGCCCATCCACCAGACAGAAATTCCATCGGCTCTGAAACCCAAAGACTTTATGAATGGCGGAACGATACATAGATGTGGGTGGGGTATCAGTGCTAGCGTAGTAATACTACTGTAGCAGTAGTGCCGCAACAGTATAGCAGTAATATACATGAATTAAACGTTTAGACCAACTGCTGGGATCCTTGAGGATCATTTAGCACTTCTTACAACTACTCGAGAAATTAGTTTTTATAGCCAGAAGTTAAATTTTCTAATCCAACAATGCCCATGGTAGCCTTCAGTGTTATCCTGAATTATAACGAGGCGAAGGTGGGTGGAGCCTCATGAAGTCACCATTCTGACGATAATTATTGGTGAAGGTTTAAAGCCAATATACGGTACCGGCTATTTTTTTTTCAGTAAATAGGTAGATAGCCAATAAATAAAAATTGCTTGACATTGGATATAGCAGTTATCAAATCAAGCTTGTCTACTATGTTTTTGGTAATTACCAACTATTCCCTACATCTTGTCAATCTGATTGTGACCTATAAAGTAGACTGTAATTTCTTTGGAAACTTATTTTATGAGTTAGACTAATAATCGAAGTGTTTTTGTATTTATTACCATATTTTGTTGGTTTGTTCATTATGACAATTATCAGTGTAGAGGTTCCAGAGTTCATAAAGGTGTACTGCTTTGCTTGTATTTAAATTTGTGTGTCATTGTTGCCAGAGGTTTAGCCTTCGTTACATATAGCCAATCATCCATCGAGAAAGAAGGAAGAAATGATGTCATAAGTTACGTAACGAGTGCGTTCGAAACCTTTTCTCTGAGTAAGTTGGCCCATCTTCAAAAAAGGTCACTTTTACATTGTAAGTACCAAATTTATTAAACCTACGTAGTGCAGAATACACTCAAAATTTATGTGTTGATATAATATGTATTCTGAATAAGCGTTATAATTATGAAATGCATAGATAAAAAGTTATTGCGAAAAAAACCGTGTTACAGAGGCCCTGAATCTCATAGTAGACTACAACAGAATAAAATAGACTAGACTAGCCTAGAATAAACTAGACTAGACTACAACAGAATAAATTAGACTAGACTAGAATAAACTAGACTAGACTACAACAGAATAAACTAGACTAGCCTAGAATAAACTAGACTACAACAGAATAAACTAGACGAGACTAGAATAAACTAGACTAGACTACAACAGAATAAAATAGACTAGACTAAACTAGACTAGAACATAGAATTTAGGCCAAGCACTGGGAGCTATAAGGTCATTCAACGACGAAACGGAAATTGGCAGTAAAAAGGTCTGAAATCTGTAACAGGAGGAAAGCTTCGCAGTTGCACTATGAAGCAATTGTTGGGTGAGGGTGGAAAGTCAGATGGAAGAAAGAGAATACGAACGGAGGTGCAGTAATAGGAACGAAAGGCGTTGCAGCTAGGGCCAGAGGCCACGCTGCAAAGAACCTTAAGTAATGCCTACGGTGCACAACGTGAGGTGCACTGAAGGCACTACCCTCTCTTACGAGAGAGAGAGAGAGAGATATACAAATAAGTGGAAAATAATGGTTAATCTATTTAAATGGTGAAATAAGGTAAACATGGCGATATCCTGCCAAAACTATGAAATACTCCAATGTCCTGATTCTTGTTAGAGTAGAACTTCATCAGGCAATTTGATATTTATTCATAAGAAACCGATGCAAGGGAATATAATATGAGTTTCCCAGTTCTATCCTCAATGAGCGGCGTTCGAACTGAGGGATTTACATTTACGTAAAGTTTTTAAGTTTCCTGTAAAAGGAAGCTATTGTGACGGCTTTATCAGTCTGTCCGCACTTTTTCCGTACGACCTCAGATCTTAAAACCTACTGAGGCTAGAGGGCTGCAAA
>NC_061101.1:58125816-58190816 GCF_015104395.2 Macrobrachium nipponense | reverse complement strand
TCCATGTTAAACAGTACAGAAAAAATTATTATTCCTAATAAAATATAGTGCATTTTAATTTTCGTTGGTGAAACAACGCTCTACTCGGCCGTAGATTTTAGCATGCACCCCGAGTAAGTTCAAGGTCTGATTATGCCTTGTTTAATTCTTGCTTTATCTGAATTTTAGTTTAGTTCTCTTTCCTCCGTTTCCTTTCTTTACACTGGTGAGGATTCTGGCTTGTGGAATCTTGTTTGGCATGTAAATAATTTGTGTGTTCACAGGGAATATGTGCCCGTCATAAATAATGAATTCACGAGAACCGAAGATGATGTGTAAGCTTTATCTCAAATGAAGGCATCAAGTGCAAATCTACAATAAGGAGAGAAAATAGATGAAGTGGGATGGAATATGCTCTAGGGTAGGTGTTCTTAACAGGGGGTTATCCATACCCCTTGTGGGTATGAGAACCACATGCTTGGGGTATGGGACTTGATCTCTGGATATTTGTATATATTTGATTTTAATGTGTCAATGCATACATGGGTACATTTTGTTAATAAATAACTATAAAACTATTAATGCTTTTTATTTTCTTGAATGTTCTGTTCCATGCTATTTATATCTAAGGTATGTATTGAACCAAGTATATTAAGCTATATTGTCAACAAATAGGACTTCAGTGGACTTGAGCAATGGGGGTATGGAACCATGCTGGGCAATTCATTGGGGGTCTGGAGTCATCAAAAGGTTAAGAACCCTTGAAATTCGTGTCCAGTTCAACAGACAACATCCCAAAGTAAAAATCATTATATGAGCGGTATCCGAAGGCCTTTTATGCAAGCTGGTCTGCTGCTTGGAGAGAAATGGATTTATCTACACGATTGTACAAGGGATGCTGTCTCTCAAAAGATGTTGCAAACAAACATATCCTCTTCCCTGTTCAACTGTGTGACACCTGGCCCCAGCTAAAACTGCTGTTAGTCATGACGAACATTTTCGTTTTCCAAAATCCATACAAAGACTCTAGTAGCCTTTATTGCTATCGACCATAAACTGACACTAGAATCATTATTAGAAAGCACCAGAGATCATGCATAGAGAAGCCTGGTTCCACAAATTGCAAATAGCAGCAGAGGCTGTGAGTATAAACCATCACCGGCCTGCGTTAAATATACAGAGGAACACCGTAGGACATCTGTGAGGACCCGAAGGGCGACGCAAGTTACAGAATATCCCTGACATGACTTCCGACAAGGAAACATAACAAAACCGTCGGCTAGAGGACCGGGAAGCATATTCCCGAAATGTAACCGAGAACTGGGACCTTCCTGAAAAAGCGGGACGTCATATCTTGAAAACTAGCCATAGAATCTAATTGAAAATAATCTCATTACGTTTCCAACACCAAAATTTCAGATAAGGTACTTCTGTAAGCCGCGGCATAGAGCGCATCCTACGGAGGTCCAGGAGGAATGTTCTCGCTGCCGCACAGACTGCCGACGAGACAATTATAAACTCAGCAACCAAATGACACCACGTTTAAAATTTTAGGCGTAGCCGCAAAGTCTGCATTTAATAATATAAACTGTAAGTCAAGTTGTAATTTACCCCTGAAGACATGGCCAGTGAAAGAGGAAACGCTCTGTCGAGTGTAATATGCAAATGGAAGGAAACGTTGATCATTTTTCCTTATTGCTTAGAAGCTTGCCCAAGATTGCCCCATTGCTTAAAGAGAAAATTAAGTATAGACTGATTCACAGACTAGATAAAAAAAAAGCACTATCTGACAATAATGCCACTGACTTCGTTAGTAATTATATTTATAATACATACACATACACACACATACACATATGCGTATATATATATATATATATATATATATATATATATATATATATATATATATATGTATATATATATATATATACGTCGAAAATGTTAAAAAGTGAAAACTCTTTACACAGTTTATTTTTATTCGCTACACATTTCTAGCCATTGCATGACCCTCCCATATGAGTATCATCACAACAAAAATGGACACATGAAAATTCACTTATCATACTATTGCGGCATCAGACCCTCAGGAGTTTGACTGTTACACCCACTGCCATAATTATGTGTTGTTCCAAGTCGTGTTCACTTTCACGCACCAGTCCGTTAATTTCTCCTGCTGCTCTGTGGTCTAAACTCATTTGTAACAACCGTAACTACAGATGTCTCTATGGGTAACTATAGGGAACAGTTGGACATCGGGATCTCTAATCCCAAACGAAGTTTCACCTTCTGTTGAAGGGGTGGGGGGGTTGGGGGTGGGGGGGGGAGGGGGTGGGATGTCAGTCATCTGCCCGCCGCCGCTTCCTGCGTCTTCTGATAACGAGAGCTGCCATTTACGGTAGCTCTTGACCAAAAGTCATCCATCTCCAGTTTACTTTCTCTCGAAATCTCATTATTCCTTTTTCATTTTGTCCTGAATGATTTCATATTTTTCTCGCCGGTTTCCTGCAATCAGGAAGTTTGAATTTGTACCGAAGTCTAACTTTGATCAATATTTTTGGCTTTTCTTGCTAGTGTCATCCTCTCACTCTCACTTCTTTTCTTCTGTACAACGATTACTGTGGACGTAAATGAAACTCTGAGGAAAGTCAGCTCTTGGGACTTTTACTCACTGGTGTTCCTGGAGGAAATGAACGTGGACAATTAATGTAGTAGTCCGGGGCAGACCTTTTTGGCGTAAAAGGTCGACTTCGAATTTGAGGAGACCCGTGTCTCCTTCGTGCTTGGCAATTTGCTGCTTTAAGGATTTCCATAAAGGTAACCACGCCGCAAGAGGCCTTTATAGATATGTGTGTGGGATAAGCAGATAATGCATATGCATGTAAGCATGCAAGTCATGTGTATATGAAGTATACATTGCATATATATATATATATATCTATATATATATATATATAATATATATATATATATATATATATATATATATATATTGTCGTAAAGCTGGAGGAAGGACTGAAAGGAGTCAGCTAAATGCTTTCGTGTGTTTTTCACACACCTCCTCACGGTCAAAATACATGAAAGTGCTTGGTCGACCCCTTTCATTTCTTCCTCCACACGCACACACACGCACACACACAACACACACATATATATATATACATATATATGTATAGCTGAATATTCTTGAATATCGACTGGAAGTCGTTGGAGGGTACTGTCGGGTGTTCGAGTCACTTTGGTACCAAACCATTCGTCATTTATAATAATTCCCCTTTGGTGATATTCCCGAAGTAGTGTGAGTTGGAATATGATAAAAATTCACACACTATATATATATATATATATATATATATATATATATATATATATATATATATATATATAAAACATCTGCCGTGTTAATTATTTTACTCCCATATCTCAGTCAGAAGGAAATTTACCCGATCGCTTGTCCTCGGGGTTAAACGCCTTCAGTAGACCTCATGCTAAGCACCGTTGGCATTTAATGAGGTTCATCACAGCGTCCCTTCGGCCCCTACCTGCAACACCTTTCATTCCTCTTACTGTACCTCCATCCAAATTCTCTCTCTTCCATCTTGCTATCCACCCTCTCCTAACACTTGTTTCGTAGTGCAGCTGCTTTGAGGTTTTCCTCCTGTTACACCCTATAAAGCTCTTAATCTTAAATTCCTGTTTGAGTGCTGAATGACCTTTTTATGTCCTAGCGCTTGGCCTTCGGCCTAAATATTATAATCTATCTATTCTATCTATCTAAACACTGAATCTGGATCATAAAACTCAATGAACTCCCACGGGTCTTTGAACAGAAGGAAAGAAGAGCTGCGTTAAATGGCAACACTATTTTTAGAATACTTTTCCGGCCTCGTTTTCCCTTCAGGTTTCTTCTGTTTTTTTCCTTCTTCCTGTTTCCGTCAGCTCTGCTAAATGAGGTACGTGGTCGCACGCCTCACCAAATGACTTAGAGAAGAAGCAAAAACCCAACTTTGTTCCTTAATTAACAATATATCGATGTTCACGAGAAGTCGTCGGACTTCATGAATAGGCAAACCTCTCGATCACGTTTGGAAACGAAAGAAGTCTGCTGCTGAAGTCAGGTTCCATCACTAACCGCAAATCGCCCGAGCATCTGCCGGAACTTCTTCTGCGTTGCTACTCGACTTTCGTTTTCCTTGAAGCTTTCTCTTACATCCTGGCCTCCTTTTCTTTTTTTTTTTTTCTTTTTTTTTTTTAACGGTCAAAATTCCATTGCCAAGATCAGTGAAATGCACCAAAGATACCATTCAGTGCGCAAGTGAACGCGAATCATTTCCGTGGTGACTGCAGAGTCACAAATTGTGGTTTGGCCAATTTTCCGTGATATACCGACAGTGCTGGGAACAAACTTTATGCTACAAATAACAACTGACAAGTCTTCAACACAAAATGCTCCTCGGCGTTGATTTGGAACAAATATGACCTCGCATACATTCAGCTACAAAAATATTCTAGGGCATATATTTAATAATGAAAGATCCCTTTCCAAACCCTCAATACTAAATATTCTGTTATATACCCCTTATGACAAGACATGCTATTCCCGTAGGAGGTAGTAGTGCAGTCAGAGCACTTTACGGGGTGCACTGTAAGCATTACTAAAGGTTTTTTTTTTTTTCCACCGTCCCTTCCATGGTCCCTAGCTGCAACCCCTTTCATTCCTTTGCTGTACTTCCATTTATATTCTCTCTCTTCCATCTTACTATCCACTCCGTCCTTACAATTATTTCATAGTACAACTGCTTGGAGGTTTTCCTCCTGTTACGCCTTTCAAACCTACCTACTCTCAATTTCCTTTCCATCGCTGAATGACCTAGTAGGTCCCAGTGCTTGGCCTTTGGCCTAAATTCTATTTTCCATTCCATTCCATAAGACATTCTATGTCATACGTTATTACAACACATTCCAGGACGTACCTTTGAGCACAAAACATTTTTCGGCACAAAATTCAAAGAAGAATAAATTTACCTCTGGATACACCTGCCACACACGCAGACAATGGCGTTCAGACACACCATTCTCTCAGGTTATAATTTCACACATTATAACGGAAAATTTGTTCACCTTCGAGATGCGGGTTGATGGGCTACGTGGCAGTATAGCCCTAGTTTTCTTCTAGTTCTGTAACGGCACGTAAACATTTAAAAAAGGAACCACAGCTCAATACCGTAACTGAGAAAAAAAAAGATAAAAGAAAGAATGCAGGACTGGAATTGAATGGCATAAATGAGGCGCATATTGCTAACACGACAGCTGACAAGCACTAATTAAATAAAATAACAAGTATGATCTGACCTCCAGCTTACTCGGAGCGTGTGCTAAAATCTTCAGTGAAATGGCGCGTTGTTTCACCAACGAAAATTTAATTAAATACGCTATATTTTATAAGAAATAATTGTTCTGTATTGTTTAATATGCACATTATTTATTTTTTGCATTTCCATTCTAATAAATAAATCATAAATATCGAATCCTAAAATTCCTCTATCTTTAACCCAAAGCGAATCACTTTTTTCAGACCTTTTTAGGCTTTTCCATGGGGCTTCCCTACTTCCCCAACAAGGACAACAACAGCAAGAACAAGAAGACGAACGCGAACAACAACAAAGCAGTTTGTAGGCTTACTCCCCGAGTAAGCAAAAACAAGAAAAAAGGGAGGGGGAACCACAGCTCAATACCGTTATGTACAAAGACAGAAAAAGGCAGAGAACAAAGAAAGAAAGAATGCAAGGACTGGAGTTGAATGGCATGAATGAGGCCCATATTGTTAGCACGACAGCTGACAAACCTCTAATTAAATGACATAAAAAGTTAAGAGAAACACAAATAAAAGTGTGTCGTAAAGATAATGGTCCTTCGGTACGAGGAGCAAGGTCCCTTGGTTTCTTAGCTCTCACTCCACAAGCTCATTTGCTACAGTTATGTGTGGAGTTTTTTAACTCAACCCAATTAATTTTTTTTTTTTTTTTAGTTTCAACATGACACTGGTATAAGTTTTTTATTTTAGTGTCCCTTTTATTACGAGCGAAGCGAAGTCATTACTGGAAACGGGCTCATTTCTGGAATTCCGGCCTGACCCGGCCCAGTGGGCCCAGCCCGGCCTGACCCAGCCCGGCCTGACCCAGCCCGGCCCAGCCCAGCCCAGCTTGGCCTGGCCCAGCCCGACCTGACCCAGCCTGGCCCGACCCAGCCCAGCCCAGCCCAATGCTATTCAAATGCTAATATCTCTAAAAGTATTGAAGATAAAAAGAAAAATTCTGTCGGCAGATAAAACCTAACGTCTTTAAATTTCATCCCATATAAAATTTATTTCTAAAATATCATAAATTCACATTTCAATGAGATTTTAATTATTGCATTATAATTTTCTCAAAATAGATGATTTCAGCACAAAATTCGATAGTTTTCTCGAATACTAGGCTTAATTAAGCTAAATATTCTCACCTTCGCTATCAAGAATCATTTCACATAGTATTGTTTAGCATATTATTAGCTGTTTGATGCTGGAAGACTATTTGAAATGCAATTAACGATAGCGTTTATGTAGCAGAGAGTTCCGAGAAACATAGGTGACCCTTTGATGTAAACGTTTAACTCGAAGCTTCGCGAGTTTAATGGCCTCTAGGGCGCCCTTCTGGTAAATACTTTGTCTTTAGTATTTTTGCTATTTAGATATTGAGAGCGCTTACTTCATTTCAAAGGCCATTATTTTTTTCCAGTAAGAAATACTTGAGATAATTCTGTGTGAACGCACAACTCAGTCTTGTCCTGTAACTTATTATATTTATAGAATGGAACGAAATATAGCGTTTAGGCCAAAGGCCAAGCACTGGGGCCTATGAGGTCATTCAGCACTGGAAAGGAAATTGAGAGTAGGTAGGTGTGAAAGGTGTAACAGGAGGAGAACCTCAAAGCAGTTGCACTATGAAATAATCGTTAGGAGAGGCTGGAAAGATAATATGAATGGAGGTACAGTAAAAGGAATAATAGGGGTTGCAGCTAGGGGCCAATGGACGCTGCAAAAAACCTCTAGTAGTGCCTACAGTGCATCCCATGAGGTGCACTGACGGCACTACCCCTTACGGAGCTTTCTATATTTATGTCCTTGCTACCTAACCCCTGAAAATAATAGTGTTACAACTTTGCTTAACTGTCATCACTGAAAATTAATATTATACTGCTGCACTAAATCCTATAATGGAACTTAAGAAGTGGTTACAAGTTTCCCATACTTTTTTCGATCTCCCGTGTACTTTTACTGTTACTGTCTGCGGCTTTAGCAACCAGCGCAGAGATCGTGCCTGTCAACATTACGAACAGTTCGCCCTCAGCATCCTATCGTTTCGAAGTCTCATCAATTTCCCAATTCATTTTCTTCTTTATTTATTTTCCGGTGTTTGTTTTCGTCAACTAAAAGCTCTTGCAGATTGATGTTCGCGTCTATTCCCACCGGGAAGTCGGCTGAGCGCCCCGCCAGGATCCGCCAGCTGACGGCGATCGCTTGAGAAATGCTTCTCATCTGAATCTCGGTCATGTTTCTCTTATTACCTTCCTCGGTGGTTACATATACCTTTTATTATCTCCAGCGTCGTGCACTGATTGCCTTGTCATACGGTTATTCTTCAAACATTTGTTATTTTTGGACTTGAATGATGAGGGAAAATGAAAGAATAACATTAAGTGCTAAAGATGCTTGAGAACGACCATCCGCCCAGCTGCAAATTTCTTCTCGGTGTCTTTAACTGAGTTCTCGATTAGACCCAGTGTATCATCAACGGCAGACTACAATTAAAAGCCAGAGATGTAGCGCAATTATTTTTACTCTGAATTAGACCTATTGTATCATCAACGGCAGACTGCAATTAGAAGCCGATGATGTAACGCAATTAGTTATGCTCACAATAAGACCTATTGTATCATCAACGGCAGACTGCAATTAAAGGCCAAAGATGTAGTGCAATTAGTATGCTCTGAATTAGACCTGGTCTACCATCCCTGGATTAGACCTAGTATATCATCAAAGGCAGGCTGCAATTAAAGGCCAAAATGTAGTGCAATAACTTTTTGCTGAGAGCATAATTATGCCAGATGGTAAACTTAATTCAGCATAAACATTAGAGCTCGTTATTTATACGCTGATGAGAATGATAAAAGAAGAGAGCTATAAACTCCGATAGAAAGCCATCGTGCAACAGTTCGTAATGAACCAGAGGTTAACAACATACTTCCCAAAAATAAAAGGGACAGAAAACAGCATCATTAACGGCCTGTTTACACACTAAACAGCGTCTCGCTTGAAATTGTTCTAAACTCCTACGACATATTTGCGAACCTAATCAAGAATAACAAAGAAAAGACGCTGTTTATTATTAGAAGTACCAGTTCTCAGGAAACCAGTGAAATATATATATATATATATATATATATATATATATATATATATATATATATATATATATATATATATATATATATATATATATATATATATATATATATATATATATATATATATATATATATATATATATATGTGTGTGTGTGCGCGTGTGTGCGAGTGTGTTTGTGTGTATGTATGTAAGGTTAATGTTCGCAAATTTATTTTATAGCCTTGAAAATGCGATTCGAGGTTCGTTGCAAAACGTTGGCATTGAATAAACTGTTAAAGGATCATGGCACACACACACACACACACACACACACACATATATATATATATATATATATATATATATATATATATATATATATATATATATATATATATATATATATATAATAAACCGTCAACCTTTAAATACACAACAACACAAACGTGTGTATACATATATATATATATATATATATATATATATTAATATATATATATATATATATATATATATATATATATATATATATATATATTATATATTATATATATATATATATATAATAAACAGTCAACCTGTGAAATTCTTGACTACTATAGCACGAGTTCCTTCCACCCGTCATCCTAACCTTGCCAGAAACAATACTCGAGCCTTTAGATACAAAAACAACAACAACATAATAATAATAATAACAATAATAATAATAAATTGAATAAAGAATTTAGGCCAAAGGCCAAGCACTGGGACCTACGAGGTCATTCAGCGCTGGAACGGAAATTGAAAGTGAAAGGTTTGAAAGGCGTAACGGAAGGAAAACCTCAAAGCAGTTGCACTATGAATCAATTGTTAGGAGAGGGTGGAAAAGTAAGAGGGAAGAAAGAGAATATGAAAAAAGGTACAGTAAAAGGAACGAAAGGGGTTACAGCTAAGGGCCGAAGGCACGCTGCAAAGAACCGTAAGTAATGCCTACAATGCACCGCATGAGGTGCACTGACGGCACTGCCTCCCTACGGGAATAATATAATAATAATAATAAATTACCTGAACTGAGGAGGGGGAAATGCTGCAAGTAATCACACAGACCAATATGGCTGTTGTATATTTCATGATGGATGCTCTACGAAGGCTCGTCCAGAGAGAATCCAAGCTGCGCGTATACTCGATTTCCAAAGGGTTCAGTCACGCATTCGCGAAGGAATCCTATTTATTTGTTAATCTTCAGCTGGACTAGGAATGAAATCATTTGAATGCGTAACAAGGGCGTTCTCTCGGTTTCATTTTCGCTCACTGCAGTACATAGTGACAGCAGACATCTTGCCGATTTTCTCATCTCCTCATCAGCATCTTACTCGAGCTGTACGGATTCAAGTCCAGAGGTACTGAAGAGAAATTCTCGAAGCCTTTAAAATACAGCTGCTGGAAGTGATGACTGGATTGACAGACGGTTGAGAGGTAGATCAGCGTCGCCGTGGCGTCACCCTCATTACGGAGTCGTCACCTGGTCGGGGGAGAAGAGACTTTTGTTAGCGCTGTCGTTTTCTTTCAGATGATGTTCAAGTTTGGTAGGAATTTCTAGTTAGGAATGATTCGTATGAATGGAATGGAATATAAAGATTAGCCCAAGGACCAAGCGCTGGGACCTATCAGGTCATTCAGCGCTGGAAAGGTATATAATTGAGAACAGGCAGGTCAGGAGGTGTAGTCACAGGAGGAAAACCTCAAAGCAGTTGTTCTATGAAAGAATTGTTGGCAGAGGGTGGATAGCAAGATGGAAGCAAGAATATGAAAGGAGATACAGTAAAAGGAATGTAATGGGCCGAAGGGACGCAGCAAAGAACCTGTAGTAATGCCTACAGTGCACCCCGTGAGGTGCACTGAGTGCAATACCCACTACGGGATTTGTATGAAGAGCTTCTAAAAGTTAAGTTTTATAAGGATAATTCACATGACTGATAGAAAATAGAAATGAATGAGTAAACTTATCTAATATTAAATATTGAAATGGATGGGAAGATGATACCATAACAAGGCGTGATCCGACTTCCAGCTTACTCGAGCCGGGTGCTAAAATCTACGGTCAAATAGAGCGCTGTTTCACCCACGAAAATTAAAATGGATATGTTATATTTTATTAGAGATAATTCTTCTGTACTTCTTAACATGCACAGTATTTATTTTTTTACATTTCCATTCCAATCAATATGTCATAAATAGCCTATCCTAACATTCCTGTATCTTTAACTCAAAGCAAAATAACTTTTTTCGAACCTTTTTAGGCTTTTCCGTGGACGTTTTCTACACCCCCAACAAGAACAACAACGGCAAGGACAACAACGACGACAACAAAGTAGTTTGTAGGCTTACTTCCCGAGTAAGCGACAAAACGCTTGAAAAATATTCAGCCAACCAAATTTTCCCTAGTCCGAGAGCTGGCAAGTCGATCCCGAGAGGGTGTCGTTTCGAAGGGCTTATTAAATGATTTGTTTGTTTGTTTGTATGGTGTTTTTCTTTACGTAACTTCCGAACTACGTCGAGAGTGAGCTTCTATCACCAGACATACACATCTCTAACTCCTCAATGGAATGCCCGAGAATCGAACTCGCGGCCACCGAAGTGGCTCGCCAACGCCATACCGACCACGCCACTGAGGCGCTGGGCTTATTAAATGAATCCTCTTCGCTAAGCTTTCAAAGCAACCCCCAACTTTCTCGTGCTCAAACGTCGGAGCGTAGAAAGAAGGATGAAAGTTATGATAAAACCTCCTCCGCCAGTTCCTCATTGTTCACAGTCATTCGTTGTATTTCCAGCGAAGCCGTTTGGCCGACTCTTCAAGTAACGGATGCCTATCCTAATTTTAAAATCAGAATTAGCCTAATTATAATTTTACACACACACACACACACATACACACACACACACACACAACACACATATATATATATATATATATATAGCTCATGCCAGAATAGCGAAGTAAACTATAAAATTGCTTTTTTTTTTTCAGGAGAAGCAATTTAAAGTTTAAAACTTTTTGCACTTTGTCTACTGATATTAAGACGATTCTTTTACTGATCGCTTCATGTTCCAAATACAAGCAAGACGTTTTTAACACAGCATGGAACAAGGAACCGGCTATCCACTGGTATAAAAAAAATATTGAGTTGTGTCACTCTTCTGACAAATGAGCCAATATTCATCTCTCAAGAAGGGCGCATGAGGGCCAACTAACTGGATGATATGGTACTACCCAACGCTAAGGCAAATCTTGCTCGAAACTGTTGTGGTACGAGAGCGACCTCAATTAAAACGCACTTGAGTTACGTCACTCATCTGGCAAATGAACACATATTTACCTCTCAAAAAGGGCGCTTGAGGGCCAACTGACCCGGCTCTATGGTACTACCCGGTGCTAAGGCAAATCTTGCTCGAAACTGTTGTGGTAAGAGAGCGAGCTTAATTAAAGCTCACGAATAACCTTCCTTGTTTTCACTGTAATCATTTCTATCTTCGATTTTGGCGCCGACTTCGATATTGAAATGAGTCGTATTATCCTCAACAGAGATGCCAATGGTCCTGGAAACGCCACTTCGCTTTGGTTTAATCTGAAATCATACAATTCTGAGCAGCGTGATTTCTTGAGCCCTGAGAAGAAAGCCTGCGTTAATCAGGGGACATGGTGTAAGCTGTTCCACTGAGGCGCACGAACACCATTAACACCACTGGAATGTGCTGTTGTAAGGGGGCTCGCAAACAATAGACTGTCATCTGAATGGCTCGTTAATGACTTTTTATTGTATTAATTGTGACCTACGCTCATTTTCGCAAGTGCCAATCTCGTTGCTTTCTACCGTTTTCTTCGCGACACAGTGACACCGGAGCTGGTTCTTTCCTCGGTGTCTTGTTAACCCACATACCGTAGAAGGCCTCATTTAGGCAAGGAAAGAGAACAAATGGAGCTCTCCCATTTCCTTCTTCTGCATATCAATATCTCTCTCTCTCTCTCTCTCTCTCGATTGGGAGACTGACTTTCCTTTTTCTCAATCAGACGTTAGGTCATGTGACCCACTAAGAAATCTCTGGAGGCGACGAAAACGTTGACTCTCGTCCTGCGAGCTCACCAGTTGTTTACATCTACGCGCCAGCGAGAATTTATTGCTCATTGTTCCTAGATCAAGCTGGTTTCATGCCAGCTCACGTCTCTTTCTTTTCTAAAACAGGCCGTAATGGAAGTGGAAGAATGGAATATGGAGAGACATGGGTTTACGTTACCCCACACAAACACAGGACGCGGAAAGAAGCAAGATTCTCTGCCTGAATGGACGAATACTTCGCGAAAGGTTGTAAGGTGCCGTCAGTGAACTTGAAAAGAAATTTACTATAGCGTTTTCTAAATAACAGTACTTAGGTGTAATTTGGAGTGATGATACATCCGTTAAGTCTTCATACTTTTTCTTTGCTCAATACCAGTCTCGTCGCTGAAACTGGTTTATTTTGACGCTCCTTCGGCACTGTAACGGAAAGTAACCTTTAGAGCACGAATGATGCCGAGAGGTGATGTTCGAGACGCGGAAAACCAGACTATAGTACTGCAAGTTTAACTCACATCATTTTAGATGGCCCGTGAGCTGTGTATTGGTCTATTTAGTCTCTCTCTCTCTCTCTCTCTCTCTCTCTCTCTCTCTCTCTCTCTCTCTCAATTTCAGTGAAACAAATACAAGAATCGCATTACTGAGCCAAGTGTCAAAGCGTATACTTATTACTTGACACACGAGTGGAAGGACGGAAGAGGTAGACCGACATTTGATAAGGTGAAGATCGTACAAAAATCACGACAAAGATGAAGGAAGCTCAGTGAGTTTCGGAAGCAAAATATGCACATAAATCCCACCGAAGACAATGCAATGGTTATTTTCCGTAAACTGCAGTGCAACAGTGAAAGATACGGGTCTCGTATATAGAAATAACCCGGCAATTTCAGTGACTCTGGTAGGAATGAGTGATGCTGCACGTTTGTTTTTACTTGGGTGCAAGAGAGCTGGAAGTGTGACCAGGTCTTCCTTACTTCGTAATAAGCAAAGGGGTTCGGCCACGCATGGCTTCATATAATACCGTTTAGTAAGATATGACTGATAACAGAGCTACGTAACGGGTCGTTTTATTTAAAAAAAAATCAGAACAGTTATATTTTATGCTAAACACACACACACACAATATATATATATTATATATATATATATATATATATATATATATAATATATATATATATATATATATTTACATCTATATAATACGAAAGAAAATTCAATTTTCCCACATTTTTATTCCTAAAACGCTAAGATTCTACGAGTCCATTACACTAAGAAAATGACGGCCCGACCTATGACACCAGCTCATTCTTACAGTTAAAAGAATAACCCCATAGGGGGATAGTGCCCTCAGTGCACCTCATGCGGTGCACTTTAGGCACTACTTAAAGGTTCTTCATAGTTTGCCTTCCTAAGGCCCCTATCTGCGACCCCTTCCGTTCCTTTAACTGTACCTCCTTTCATGTTCTCTTTCTTCCATCTTACTTTCCACCTTCTCCTAACAATTGATTCATAGTGTAACTACTTTCGGTTTTCCTCCTGTTACACCTTTCGAACCTTTTCACTGTCAATTTCCGTTTCAGGGCTGAATGACCTTGCAGGTCCCAGTGCTTGGCCTTTGGCTTAAATTCTACATTCAGTCCAATTCAGTTTAAAAGAATAAGGACCCCACGAGACATTACTTTTTTTTTCATGTCAGAATAGAATTCATGTATAACTGAGTTACAAAAACATGGAATTTGATGAATATACAAAGATAAAATCCGCGAAGGAAAGAGAACGACGGAATACTGCAAGGCCTTTCGACTTCTTGTCCATTACTTAGCAGCTGCTAAGTAAAGGACAAGGTGTCGACAGGCCTTGAAGAACTCCATCATTTCGCTTTCCTTCGTAGCTTTTGTCTATATATATATATATATATATATATATATATATTTATATACATATATATATATACACACATATGTATAAAATATATATATATATAATATATATATATATATATATATATATATACACTATATATATATATACACCATATGTATAAAATATATATATATATATATAATATATTATATATATATTATTTATAATATATATTATATATATATAATATCATAATTATATATATTTAGTGTGTGTGTGTGTGTGTGTGTATTTCCATGAGGGTCTATATCCTATATAAGAGGGATGCCTTCAGCGAACACCGTTAAGTATTCACTTTGCATCCACTATTTAATTTATCTGCTAGAAATTTCTGCACAATCTATACTCAGATACCAAAAGTTGATAATTTATGTTTTTTCTCATCTCTTTAGATAGGGAAACACTAAAGTATTTTTCTTGCTGGTAGGGGTGACTGAGCTGCAGCTACAGATGTAAGGAGCCACAATGGTACGCCACTACAAACCTGTTACCGGTAACCAGCAAGAGAGAAGTTACACGGCCGACGATCTGCAAAATGCTCTTGGACTTATTAAAGAGGGTCAACCAGTGAAACGCGTTGCTGCAGTGTTCAACATACCCCGTAGGACTCTTAGAAACCATGCTAGTGGAGAAAGAAAAACCACAATAGTTGGCAGGAAGAGAGCACTGCTTCCTGAGGAAGAAGAAAGTATAGTACAACATGCTGCCATCCTTGACGATTTTGGCTATGCCTTTGATGTTTATGAATTGCGGCTTTTTGTGAAGTCATTTCTGGACAAGGCAGGGCGGCAAACACCGCAGTTTACTGACAATATGCCGGGTAAAGACTAGGAACTTTCATTCATAGGGAGACATAGTGATGTACTACCAAGTCGAGTTTGTCAAAACATATCACGGAACCCCGCACACAACCTTGTGAGTCTTCTTGTTCTCCAACATTTAAGAGAGCTTAGAGAGTCTGCTTCGACTATCCCTAATGCCACTCGCCGTGGAAAGCGTGTGCAAGTGGAGCCTTGTAAAAGCATTTCTCTGCGGGAATTAGCAGCCAGTACCTCATCTGGCACTCCTACGTCTAGACCAGCAACACGTCATGCTAGTGCTAGTGGTGTTTTGGGAAGGAAGGGTAAGATGGCAAGAAAAAGATTACCAATAGATTCATTCCCCTTCATCCTCTGACAGTGATGAAAATGTTGATGACCCCCTTGAAGTGCCACTGGGAGAGGATGAACATGAACAGGAGACTGATGGTGACCCTGACAGTGACACAGAAAGGACTTTGATGACTTTGAAGAGGTTACCGGTTGTGTGTCAGACCATAAGGTGAAGGAACTGCCAGGCTTTGAAAAGGGAGATTATGCGTTAGTTGGATTTAGTGCAAAGAAAGCCAACTATCATTTTGTTGGTATTCTCTTAAATTTAGTAGAGCCTGAAGAAACAAGTTAGGATATCAAATACTGACGTGACTGCGAAGAAGGTGGAAACTCTTTTGTGTTTAAGGAGCCAGCGAATCCAGATTTTATGGAAACTTTTTTTGTGACATTGTGAAAAAGTTACCAAAACTTGAGTTTATCAAAAACAAAGTATTTTTCAGGTCATATTATTCGGTAAAGGATGTTCGAAGTTGATTTTTATCATCAGTATCACTTTAATTATTATTTTTTTGCTTTTTTCAGAAATCTCCAGTTTATAAACACTTAAAGTGTGGCCCAATTACCCCAAAGTGTGGGGTAAATGGGCCCCCACTTATTTAGCCATGCCATGTAGTTATTAAGTTGCCAAAAATTTTGCCTTTTTTCTCAGGTGATACAGGACCATATCTGTGCATATTCATGCAATAAAATTTGGGATCTGAAAATAGTGAGTATAATTTAAAAACCAATAACCTGAAAAAAGGGGCCCGATTACCCCATATGACGGTAGTTGATTTTAATGTGTCAATGCATACATGGGCACATTTTGTAAATAAATAACGATGTAAAACTATAAATGCTTTTGATTTTCTTGTATGTTCTATTCCTAGCTATTCATACCTGAAGTATGTATTCAACTAGGTATATTTAGTTATATTGTCAACAAATAGGGCTTAAGTGGACTTAAGCAAAGGGTGTATGGAACCATATTGGGCAATTCATTGGGGGGTCTGGAATCATCAAAAGGTTGAGCACCCCTGGCTCTATGGCTTCCCCTATGACAATTCCTGGTGACCGGAAATCAAGTCTAAAAAAAGTCACATTAATGAATGGTGACCTGTCATAAAGCCACAGGGAAAAATTCACGGTATTTCTTAGGAGTCTTTATCTTTGTGATACTTGCAGTCTTTTGTTTATGTTTTTTTACGGTCATCCCCAACGGGCTTCTACTAAACACGCTGCAAAGTTGGATACTTAAAAGTTAAAAAGCAAAAATTCCCCAACGGGCTTGTATACATGGATACATACCGGGTTAAAACCCTTCGGGGTCACTATCTAGGAAAGATTATTATGACTTTTTTTTTTCCTGTGACTTTTTTTTGTACCCGGATTCCAATTCCTTTCCAGACATCTGCATCCAAACGCTTCCAGTCCGTCTTTCACCTGATTTCACTTGGAAACTCCCCCAGCTGGCATTTGATCTAGTTATGGTGGCAGGTTTTTTCCCGCCTAGTTTTATAGGTATATATATATATATATATATATATATATATATATAGATAAGATATATATATATATATATATTATATATATATATATGTTATATATATATATACATATACATATATATATATATATATCTATTATATATATATATATCTATTATATATATGTTACTAACAGGACCTAGTTCCTCGCTGGACGAGTGGTTTTCGCGCTCGGTTGCCAATCCGGTGGTCCGAAGTTCGAATCCCGACTCGGCCAACGCGGAATCAGAGGAATTTATTTCTGGTATAGAAATTAATTTCTCGGTATAGTGTGGTTCGGATCCCACAATAAGCTGTAGGTCCCGTTGTTAGGTGACCAATTGGTTCCTAGCCACGTAAAAAAATATCTAATCCTTCGGGCCAGCCCTAGGAGAGCTGTTAATCAGCTCAGTGGTCTGGTAAAACTAAGATATACTTAAGTAACAGGACCTCATTAAAACTGGATGACATCTAGCGGATATATTTGTTCACGAGAAGTTACCAGAGTTATCAGCTACTCCAGAACTAACCGTCCTCATTGCCAAGTATCCGGATACTTGACAATGAAGACGGTTAATCTTGGAAAACTTGTAATTTTTCCTGATTAAATATCACTGCTAGATGCCATCTAGTTTCAATGAGGTCCTGTTAGTAATTGTATTAATGCACAGAGCAATTGCGTAAGTGATATATAGGTATACACTTATAGACACATATACTTACATACATATATACTCATACACTGGAGATACAGCTCCCAAATTCATAATGGTAGGCGCCTATGGTAAGACAATCGATCCAGTTTACGAAATCACCAGTTCAAACCATTAGCAATAAACACTTTCAAGGTACTGAAACACCATGGCACTAAAAGAATGACCTACTCAGACGGGTGGTTGAAATAAAACTATTGAGCCGAAGAAAGACAGTCCCTATTGGACCATCAGGCAATAAAAAGGTTAGCAGATACGGAAAGAGAACGATCTAGATACTCTAAGACCAACAATGATAAAATTGACAGTCCCACCATTAAACATCCAAACGTGGTCTACTCAACTGTTTATTGCCAATAGCGGTTGCGTGTGTGAGTCTCTCTCTCTCTCTCTCTCTCTCTCTCTCTCTCTCTCTCTCTCTCTCTCTCTCTCTCTCTCTCTCTCTCTTTATTCCTTCGAATTATAAGGTTTATTTTAACCACCGTCTTAGTTAGGTCGTTCTTTTAGTGTCATGGTATTTCAGCGTTTTGAAAGTGTTTACTTTTAATGGTTTTAATGAGTGATTTCGTACGTGTTTTCACGTACAATTATTCTTTGGTCAGTCTTTCTTTTAATAATGTATCTTTAGTCCTTGAAATAACTGTAAATTGGATCGAGTGCCTTTCCCTGGACGCCTACGATTATTCAACATAGAATTCAGGCCAAAGGCCAGGCACTGTAACCTATGAGGTCATTCAGCGCTGAAACGGAAATTGACAGTAAATGGTTTGAAAGGTGTAACAGGAGGAAAACCTCAAAGGAGTTGCACTATGAATCAACTGTTAGAAGAGAGTGGAAAGTAAGATGGAAGAAAGAATATAAAAGGCGCTACAGTAAAAGGAATGAAAGGCCTACAATTATATATATATATATATATATATATATATATATATATATAATATATATATATATATATCATATATATGTATATATGTATATATATATATATATATATATATATATATATATATATATATATGAACTTGATCATGAAGTATATAAAACGTGATGCTATGTATAAATAAAGGTTTTTTTGCCACGAGGGAAAAAATGAAAAAGCGAGTTAGCCGAGTACTTTCGGTCCTATTCGGACCCTTTGCTGGACCGAAAGTACTCGGCTAACTCGCTTTTTCATTTTTTCCTTCTTGGCAAAAAACCATTATTTATATATATATATATATATATATATATATATAACTATATATATATATTCTATATATATATATCTATATATTATATATATATTAAAATATATTGTAACGTGCATACACGAGATGCACATTGAAGCTCTCAGTATAAAGAAATCTTAAGAAAATAAGTACAATATTCTTCTCACTTCTAGTCAAAGTGAGACCATACAAGACGGCATATAGAAGCCTCATCTGCCCACTCCTTTCCTGTAACAATTCGCTACGGTAGATTTGCCTACTTTCGCTCCTCCCATCCAAAACCTCTGCCTCTCATACAGCTAAATTACCTCCATTGTCCTATTTTTCAACACCTGGTGTTGTCCTGCGAGTTTCTTTCCAGACCACCCAAAAAGAAGCCGGCACCAAGATGCGAGAGCAAAAGACAAAAGGGAGAAAGAGGAAAAGAGCAGAGAAGTCTCTCTCTGATGGCCATCACCTAGCAGACGTAGTTGCTCAATGCACCATTCTTTAATTCCTTAATTACTTTTTGATCTCATATATATGTATATATATATATATATATATATATATATATATATATATATATATATATATATATATATATATATATATATATATATATATATATGCTTAAAAAATCACAGTAGATGCACGTGACTTCATAAATAAGCGAATACCACGGGAAATGATAGACAGGAATCCAAGCGCTTTCGTCTTTATTCAGACATCGTCAAGGAGCTACTAAAGTACAATCGGAGAGGAAGGCCTCAGGTACAAACAAGATCAGGAATACCAGATGGTTAATTATCAAAAGGGTAAAAATTAAAAGGGATAATCCAGGATTATCGGATATCACACGGTCACAAACTTAAACAGATTCTGACTCTAACCGAAATTACAAAGTATCTTTACAGTCCAAAACATGTAAAAACTGAATATATTAATTTTGTTGCTTATATTTATCTACAACTTTTTTCATTATGAAAGCATCAAGTTTAAATAAACCAAGACTTAAATTTAGAACATTTCTATTATTTGACTTGATAAAACAAGATTCAATGATATTCCTTTTAACTGTGTCATTACATGGGACTAAGGCTCTTGCTTGACTCCAGTTAATAGGATGGTCTAAATCTCTCATATGTACAAATAATGCATTTGATATTTGCCCAGTTCTCACAGAATATTGATTTTGCTTAAGACGCTGTGAAAGAGATTTGCCAGTCTGTCCGTAATAGATTTTATCACACTTTTTGCAAGGAATTTCATATATGCAGCCTGGAAGATCTTTAGGAGAATTTTTGATTACTAAACTCTTGACATTAATATTACTGAAAACAACATTTATGTTAAAAAGCTTTAAAATTCTAGGAATATCTAAAAACCTTTCATCATAAGGTAATTTAGAATGTTATGCTTATAAATTCAAGTTGTCATTAGTTGAATAAAATGTTTTTTCTAGCTCTTTTCAATGCCACATCTACAAAAGTCCTTGGGTATTTAAGTTTCAATGCAATATCATAAATAGTTTTAATTTCAGCGTCAATAAACTGCGGGCTACAGACACGTAAAGCCCTTAGGAACATCCCAGAAAAAAACAGAGAATTTAACATTTTGATGGTGATTGGAGTAGTAATGAACAAAAGAGGCAATATTAGTTGATTTTCGAAAGACTGAAAAGGTGAAATTTCTATCATTTCTATTAACTGGAGTCAAGCAAGAGCCTTAGTCCCATGTAATGACACAGTTAAAAGGAATATCATTGAATCTTGTTTTATCAGTCAAATAATAGAAATGTTCTAAATTTAAGTCTTGGTTTATTTAAACTTGATGCTTTCATAATGAAAAAAGTTGTAGATAAATATAAGCAACAAAATTAATATATTCAGTTTTTACATGTTTTGGACTGTAAAGATACTTTGTAATTTCGGTTAGAGTCAGAATCTGTTTAAGTTTGTGACCGTGTGATATCCGATAATCCTGGATTATCCCTTTTAATTTTTACCTTTTGATAATTAACCATCTGGTATTCCTGATCTTGTTTGTACCTGAGGCCTTCCTCTCCGATTGTACTTTAGTAGCTCCTTGACGATGTCTGAATAAAGACGAAAGCGCTTGGATTCCGTGTCTATCATTTCCCGTGGTATTCGCTTATATATATATATATATATATATATATATCTATATATATATATATATATATATATATATATATATATATATATATATGATATATATATATATATATATATATATATATATATAATATATATATATATATTATATATATATATATATACATTAACATCAAGAAACAAAAAAAAAAAAAAACTATGTGGTAATGCCTGCCAACTTTCCATGCAGCTGAAATGAAAGCCCTAAGACTCATAAAAGGTGTAACAAGACTAGATAGGCTACGAAATGAAAACATTAGAAGAGAACTGGGAGTGGAGGGGATACTAGATTTTGTGGAGAGAGGACAGCTTAGATGGTTTGGACACACCAAAAGAATGGAGGAGGAGCGATATCCTATAAGGTTTTTGGAATGGACACCGGAAGGAAGGAGACCGGTAGGAAGACCAAAAATGAGATGGCTACAAAACATAGAGAGAGGAAGAGAGAGGAGAGGCTCTAGTTTGCGGGAAGTTGATGAGATGAGGCTCTATGATGATCGCCAAAAATGGAGACTGTTCCTGAAGCAGGACGACTGACAGGCCTGGAGGCCTACCTGGCGTCTGGTGAGAAAGGAATATATATATATATATATATATATATATATATATATATATATATATATATATATATATATATATATATATATATATATATATATATATAACTCAAATTCCCCCTTGTATCTCCTTCAGAGAAGAAGTGAAGTGAGGAAATATTTGTCACTTGTAACTAGAAGTGTTCATTTATATTGCTAACTCATAACAGTGTGAAGTGACTTACATTCTCTGCCTTACGCAAAATCCCAATGGTATTAATCGCGTTTTTCGATCGAGAATCACAGTGTATCCTTAATTTGCAGAATTAGCCGACGCAAGAAGTTGTGTTCCACCTCTCACGCGTTCCAGGTGCCAGAGTGTCAATCACCTATCCCGAATCCCAAACTATCAAGAATGAAGAGCTGCTGATAACATTTCAGCATGATTTGCCATAACTGTACAAGAATCTCATTTCTGTAAATGCCCAGTTCTTCATAAAAGCGATTTATATTTTGCTGGGGTTTCACGGTGGCACTAATTGCTTTGTAAATCAACGTAACCTCAGTGCCACGGAGCTAGTGCCTTTAGCTCCTGTATAATTACTTCTGATCTACATAATAATAATCTTAGTTAAGTGTAACTTTGCATTTTCCCTTAAATTCCATCAGTTTTATTGCCTTTTTTCCCCTTTTCTCTTTATTACTTGCGTGGTCCTATTCTTGTCAGATATCAGTTAATTTTAGAGTAAATGATAAACTTCACACAGCCACGCACGTAATAAATATACTAAATAAATAAATAAATAAATAAATAAATAAATAAATAAATAAAATATATATATATATTTATGTATATGTATATATATATATAATATATATATATATATATATATATATATATATATACATATATATATATATATATATATATATATATATATATATATATATATATATATATATATATAATATATATAGTACAGAGGAAATTTTTTACTTTTTTATATGTGTGTTGTATACGCTCATTTCTCTACCTTTTGGATTTTTCTTAGAACAACTTTGTCGACATCATCATTCTGGTTATTTGATTATACGTTCTTTTAATGTGTTCTTCTGTAACCATATGTGAGTGCGTCCTCATGTAACGCGATCTTATGCTTTGTGAGTAAGCATCATTAAGGTGTGCTCTAGTCAGCGTCTAGTCTGTACAGTTTCTGAAGTGAAGCTTATTTGTTTAAAATTACTTGTGTTAATGTAATTCAATTTTTAGCTATTCAGTCCCTCTTATTAATTCATTAGATTTTCATACATTCCCCGATTCATAACCGCATCATCGGGGGGAATGTATGAAAATCTAATGAATTTAATAACGAGAGACTGAAATGGCTAAAACTGGACTACTTTGACACATAAATAATGTTAAACAAATAAAAATTCTGCAGGAAGGAATAAAGGAAGTGTGAATGGTCCTTCATTCTGACATTAACATATCGTCTACTCTCAAAGATATTATAGACATTAATGAATACGTGTTTTCGAAGAGGTCACACCCATTTCAGATGTTTGATAGAGCTCTTAGAAGGAACTTGTACCCTGTCCTATATATATATATATATATATGTATATATATATATATATATATATATAATATATATATATATACAAACCATATAAACATAAGTATATATTTATATCTATATATATAATATATATATATAAATATATATAATATAAGTAATATATATATATATATATATATATATATATATATATATATATATATATATATACTATATATGTGTACGTGTGAGTGCATGTGTGTATGTATATTATATAATATATATGTATATATACATATATAATACGTATGTAAAATAATATATATATATATACACATAATACACGCGTGTGTGCATTTGTCTGTGTGCACAAGCATAAAAAATTAATACTCGCCACGTTTAAATTGGAAAAATAAACCTCACGATGAGAGCTTGACTAGGAAACCAAGCATCAGTAGTTTCGTTCAACGACGTCAAAGATATTGAATCTTTTTGCAAATCTTATCTTGCCAGTCCTTCATCAAGAGTGCTAATTTGCTTTCAAGAGCATGGGATACTACAATCAAAACCGCTCACCATTTACATGAGTTTAGGGGGGGAGTTTGTTTAGCGCTAGTGCAAGCAATGCAGAGAACTGAGCAAATATTTAAGAAAGTCACTCTCTGCAAAGACTCTCAGTGTGGCTTCTCTTCGCCGGCGGTGCAGTATTCATGTCGAGGAAGCAAACAAGAGGAGACATATATCGCTTTCGAGTCTCGTGTTGGCAAACATCTATATTTTCGTCTTGTGTGATCACGCGTTAAGATTAATTGGCTTTTCGCTTACTCAGGGATTAAGCCTACAAACTACTTTGTTGCTGTTGTTCATTTGGGGTGGGGGGGGGGGGGGGGGGTTGGTTGGAAGGAGAGCCCAATGGAAAAGCCTAAAAAGGTATGAAAAACGTGTTTCGCATTGAGGTAAAGATGCAGGAATTTTAGGGTATAATATTTATGATCTATTGATTAGAACGAAAATATAAAAAATAAATGTGCATGTTAAACAGTACAGAACAAGTATTATTCCTAACACAATATTACGTATTTATTTTCATTTCCATTGGTGGAACAACGCACTTTTTGACCATAGATTTTAGCACACTCCTCGGGAAAGCTGGAAGTCAGACCACACCTTGTTTTGTTTATTTTTAATTTGTCCTATTTTGTGCATCTGTGAATTTTTTTTTTTTTTTTAGTTTTGTAAGCGATATGCTTTTTTTTTAAAACAAAATCTTTGCCCCCTATAATAATTAACGCGCTATGAGATGATACTTGCCAAAGTGTGCAGAGCCAGGAAATATGAAAGAGAGAGAGAGAGAGAGAGAGAGAGAGAGAGAGAGAGAGAGAGAGAGAGAGTATTAAAATATAATAATCAGCCAATGTTAGAATTGGGCCTTTACTGGTGGATGAAAAATATTGCCATATTTATTGAAATTATTAAAAGCTTTGTGGCTTTTCCAGTAACCTAAGATATCAAGGATTATTATCTATCTTCATCTGTCATTTAAATGTATTCAAGGTCTTTTTGGCTGGTCCATAATAAGTCGATGGAAGCTCTTTTTCCACTCAAGTGCTTTCTGTGAGTTAACAGCGTGCATGGCATCTTCTGGCTGGTTCTAAAAAGTCAATAGACCATTTTTATTCACCCAAGTGCTTTCTGCCTTTTAGAAGTGTTCATTGTCTCTTTGGCTGGTTCATATTAATATCAGAGATCACAAAAGCTCCTGGGAAACTTCGCAACTTGAGGAAATCGCGGTCAGGGTTGGAAAGGTCAAGAATCTATTTCCAGACAGACGCGAAAAGCGTTCCTTCCTCCCTTCGGCCGAAGAACGGCGCTTTCGGAGGCGTCATCATGTTTCTGTGTGGGAAAAGGTAGGAGGAGGACTGTCATCAAGGAGAACACAAAGCAGGTGGTATAAGATCAGAGTAGAGGGACGCCAGGTACCGAGAGCATTCTGAAGAACCCCTCTCACCTCCCATGCTGAAATACCAGCGACTCTGGGCCCCAATCTTCCTCAGTAACACACCCCCTCCTCCTCCTCCCCCAACCCCCATAATGGCTCACTCGCTTCTCTTGCTGTCTCATTCCTACCCATTATGCTGGAGACACTTCCGGTCTCCGGCCGTATAAATGATTCGCAGCAAATTATGCGCGCCTTTGTGTTACCCAGTCATCGTGTTGTTTGTAACTGACGAGGTATTTGATTCGCTAGTTTCACTGTGCCACTTTTTTTTTTTTTTTTTTTTTATTCCGTCACTTAACGTACTCGCGCATTCTGGCATGCCTACGCGAATTTCTGCACTCATAGCTGCGAGCATTCCCATGTAAGGTTGTAAGACAGGAACAAAATATTATGTAGTGTCCGAAAGTCTGCGCTGTTTGAAAGTGATGGCTGCAGGCCGCGATTTTTCTTTCTTTCCTTGTATTTCATTTGCGCTGTAACATCTGCTGTTATATGGTTTATATACGTGCATATATACATACATACATGTATTAAAAATAATATCGATAACATTATATACTACATATGTAATATATATATATATATATGTATATAATATATATATTATATATATATGTATATATATATATATATATATATATATATATATATATATATATATATATATATATATATTATATATATATTCTTAAAAAATCATCAGTAAGGTGCAGGTGACAGCAGTATATAAGCCTTCTGCCTGTCATTTTCCTGTGGTATTCGCTTATATACATGTATGTGTAGTATGTATGTGTGTGTATGTGTGTGTGTGTGTACTTCAGTGTGTGCGTGCATAAAAGGCTCATACGCAACACGCATTATCCCTGACTCCCTTTCCGGAAACTTCTCAGCACCTGTCCAGTAATTTGTTGATCTCCTCAAGGTTTAATGGAACATTCCCCCTCTCCTCTTCCCTCTCGATAATTCTCAGTTAATTAACTCTTTTCGAAACCTTTCACTCCCTGCTGTCCTTTGAGAGCCTTCGTTTCCTTTCACCGACGCCCATCTTTCTAATGCTTTTCACGCCCTTTCAATTCCTCTGTCATCTCGATGGTAGTCAGAGGACCCCGACCCAGTTCATCAGTTTCAGCTCTTCTTTACATTGTACTAAGAGTACTAAGAAAACAAGGCGTGATCCGACCTCCAGCTTACTCGAGGCACGTGCTAAAATCTATGGTCAAATAGAACATTGTTTCACCGACAAAAATTAAAGTAAATATGCTATATTTTATTGGAAGTAATTTTTCTGAACTTTTCAACATTCACATTATTTATTTTTTATATTTTCATTCTAATAAATAAACCATTAATATCCTATCCTTAAAATTCTGTAGCTTTAACTCAATGCAAAACACCCTTTTCAGACCCTTTTAAAGCTTGCCTACTGCCCCAACAAAATAACAACAACAACAACAACAAAGTACTTTGTAGGCTTACTTCCCGACTGAGCGAATATTATTTTTTATCCGCATACATTGTTACGCTTGATCTCATCTACCTGTACAAGCCAGTTCCTTCTATTCATCCACCGTCTACATTATTATTTATTCCTTCAACTTCCTGCTTTTCATTTACGCTCATTACGTGACTATCACTTTCTCTTGCAAGTACATTCAGATTTTTTACTGAGTTTAGCAATTTCCCTTCTCTCTTCAGTCAGCACTATATAGCCTTTAAACCCAGTCATACTACACCCCATTCATGGCCTACTCTCTCATCCAAATTTTGACAGCACTTCTTCAAAGAGGAATCGAACAGTTGTGGAAACATAAGACGCCTTTCAGTCAGAACAAGTTTGATAACAACCCAGTTACTCTCCCCTCCACACATTCTCACGGACACTTTGTTTCTAACATAAAAGCTTTTAGCCTCTCGTTCCAACTTATTTTCCACAGTCTGTAATCCATCATCTCAGCATCCTTCTCTTGATCCTCCCAAGCTTTTCATTAAGGTCCATGGACACCATGTACGCCTCTTTCGCTCTGTCTTCAATCTTGTCACATAATTATTTCCTAACAGATTACTATACTTTCCTAGTGAGGATTCTACCATACACTTTCCCTGGTATAGTAAGTAGTATTATCCTCATAATTTCTAAGTCATCCATGTCATCTTTGCCCTTACATAAAGGAAATCAGTTCCAAAATCAAACTTTTACCAAAGTACAGCAGCATTTCAATTGTAATCACACATTCTCTTGGCATATTTTCATATTTCAGGCTTTTAAACACTTCAGACTACTAATGAGGATGTGTCCACACTCTTCTATACTTTCCTTGTACATTGTCAGACCTGCTTTTTTTTTTTTTTCATCATTCAACTGTGCCTTTCTTCTATTATCCCTGATCAGCAACTCCAACAAAGGACTGCAGTCACTTTAGACTGCAACTCTTCATATGCTCCTTGATATTTATTTTTGGAATTATTACTCAGTAGGACAACTTTTTACTTTGGCTAGCCGAACTTCTCTTATACATAACACCCCTGCTTTCATAGCTCGTCTCCTTTTGTCTTTTGTCACCCACATTCATCTCGATTAGCCTATCACTTTAGGTAATTTTATCCTAGCTACAATTCTTGGAAAGGATTGTAATATAGAGCAGTTATATATCTATATGAGGGAGGCGGGCCTCCTCAACCAAATTTAAATTATACATAGATTCTCTATGTGAGAAATTATATATATAAAAAAAATTTTTATATGATATATTTATATAGATATTTTTAAATGAAATTTATTAAAAATTTAATTTTTTTCTATTTAATTTATTTCGGTGTCAATTACCTAGATGTTGTGACGCCAGATATAATACACAATCAATCAATCTCGTGTAAATATTTGCACTCGGCAGCAAATTCCCGAGATATATACTGGTATTGCACCAGCCCCGGTTTTTTGTCATGCCCCTAGGATAGGCCACGTTGGGTTAGGTAAGATTTGTATACTATGTCAAAGCTGCCATGTGTAATTTGCGTGTGGGAAACTCAAAGAGATTATTTTCAAGCAGATTCTATGGCTAGTTTTTAAGATATGGCGTCCCGCTTTTTTCAAGGAAGGTCCATCCGGTACTTGGCTACAGTTCGGGAATATGCTAAATATGCTACCTGGCATGATCTGTCTGTTTTCTGTCTGTTTAGCCATCTTTATGACTATCTTTTACCCTCAAGAAACGTCTCATTTCCTCATCCTACAATTCACTGTTTTTATTTCCTTTTGCCTACCTTCCTGTACCAACAAACGGTCCCTCCATTGACTCCTGGAAACTTGATAGGAAAGGTTTTAGTGGCTTCACAATTTATATTTTATGGTATACATATAACTATCATATATATATATATATATTATTATATATATTATATATAATATATATTATGTCGTCCATATATTCAGAAAACACGAGTTGTTGTTTATCCGTGAAGTTGTTGCATGTGGTTAAAGCTGTTACTTGCGATTGTCTTTTATTTTCAGTGGCATCATTTTACGTAGCTCAAATCAAGAACATTACATTTTCCTCTCCAAGCCTCGCAATTTGTAATCATGGATGTGTTTACGTGTTCGCTGCTCGTGTTGTGCAAGCTGCAAATGGGGTGAACGGTGGAATAGGAAGAAAACCTCAAAGCAGTTGCACAATGAATCAACTTTCAGGAGAGGGTGGAAAGATAGATGGAAGAAGGAGAATTTGAAAGGAATACAGTACAAGGGGAGAAAAGGGTTGCAGCTGGGGGTCGAAGAGACGCTGCAAAGAACCTTAAGTACTGCTGACGGCACCAAGGGGGATTTCCCAGTAAAATTCTTAACGCATCCCAAATAATGAGATTGTTGTATCTTGCATCTGTGCTTGGGTTTTTAAAACCATCCACTGCTTCGTTTTTGAGATACTATGTCGAAAATGACTGCGTACGTATTCAATGTGCTTTCATTTTTTTTCAAGCGCCGTGCAAAAAAAGCAGATTAAATGCTTTCTCTCTCTCTCTCTCTCTCTCTCTCTCTCTCTCTCTCTCTCTCTCTCGTCACATTATAACATGCATATTTTAGCAAATATATATATATATATATATATATATATATATATATATATATATATATATATATAGACGCATACTCATGTATAGTATTCGTATGTGTACACAGCATCTATGTATGTATTTACTCATGTCCCGCCACGAGGAAACAGAATATATATATATATATATATATATATATATATATATATATATATATATATATATATATATATATATATATATATATATCTAAGAAGAAGAAGCAGAGCTTTTGACAGCTATTTCAAATAACTGTCAAAAGCTGTGCTGCGTTTTTTAAAAATGTGAAGAAACCTTACAAACGTACCTCATTTAGATAACTGGCAAAAGTTGCGCCTCCTCTTAAAAAAAAAGTATATGCATTAATATATATATATATTTATATATATATATATTACTATATATATATTATATATATATATATATAATATTATAAAGTAGGCCTTCTCAAAAGCTGCAATCTATCACATCAGTGTTTTCAGCTGCAGACAACTTCTGCCTGTGCTCCTGTCATGTTCTACCTGCCCATGTTCCTGTGGCCTTGTCGTGTGAGTGATCTGACAACCCTCATTCACTGAGGGCGTCGTGCCATAGGCACGGTTGACCCAGTGGAGCTCTCGTGGCTTTGAAGAGTCAAACCCCAGTGTCAAACGGTGACTGTGATCTGTTTGCCCTCTGGTTACGGAACGCTGCGGTGCGCGCACGAACCATGACAGGTCGGCCAGACCAAGGTCTATAAAGTCGACTTCGCAAAGTAAGCTTTACAGGTTGTAAGCCAAGGATATTTTAATGCTTAGTACAATTACAAATATAGGTAGGTTACTTGAAGACAAATTGCTTTTCATTTATTGAATGTACTAATGTATTCTGAGTCATCTTCATGACAGTGTACGTTAAGACATTGTTTAAGACCATAGAAATACTCGCTATCGATAAAACAAGTCGTGATCCGATTTCCAGCTTACAGGGGATGAGTGCAAGATTTTCCCCTCCACGTTGAAGCTGTAAATATTGTATTCCTAACTTTTAATGTAAATTAAAACGTGCTAAAATCTACGGCCAAATACGGCCATATTCTTATTAGAAATAATATTTCTTTACTGTTGAACATGCACTTTATCTTTTACATTTTCATTCTGATAAATAAATCTTAAATATCCTATGCTAAAATTCCTGCATCTTTCACTCAACGCGAAACACCTTTTTCAGACCTTTTTAGGCTCTTCCATAGACCTTTCCTACTCACCCTTACAAGAACAAGAACAACAAGAACAAAATAGTTTATAGGCTTACTCCCCGAGTAAGCGAAAAACGCTAATTCTTATCGCATACTCTGCAATTCGGAGTGGGACTCCTTCCTCCCAACCAGCCAGAGTTCAGAGAAAAATGAGGCCAGATGTCTTGAATTCAGTCAGACAAGCCCCGGATGAGAGGAGTCACCTGGCAAGTCATTTCCCTCTTAGAATGTGGACGCCACAGGAAGTATATATTTAAAAAATCATGAGAACAAATGCTTCATGGATTAGAGTAGAATACATTCTTATCAAAGCAGTCAATCATTCTAAAAGTGCTCATGATGCCTAGTGTTCTCAGAAAGATGCCAAACTGGATGCATGTTCATGTCATATGGACGCTCAAGTTCCCCGATTTTTATCTTATTTTTTTTCATTGCCGTATTTGTTGAAGAAATCGATGAAAATATATTTAACCTGAACTGAGCCTTATGACAACCAAAATGTGTATTGCGATATATATATATATATATATATATATATATATATTGATATATATATATATATATATATATATTATATATATATATATATTATATAGTATTTGTAGATAAAGAATTAATCTACAAATACCCTTTGATATCCAATTCGTTCTACCTCGGAAATAATATATATTTATATAATGTTAACCGAAGGGGAATTTTTGAGTTTGATAATAAGTTCCTCGTCTCGCGGGATCGAACCAGCGCATAGAGAAGAACTCGAGACTGCAGTGACCCTTTAACAGACCCGGCCAACAAGGGAGGTATAAGTTGATGTCGACTCCCACCTACAGACTGCAACTTAAAGGACATTTGTAGCTTAATACTTGTATATGAATCACGGTGATGTAATAAAATTCATTCAAATATTACTATCTATAATATATATAGATATATCTATATGTATAGATCTTATAATATATATATATAATGAATTATATATAGCTATGTTGTATATATAGGTAATATATATATCTAAAATTTATATATAGATATATTATATAATATATAGATTACTAATATATATATATATTTCTCGATATATATATATAATAGATTATACTAATATATATAGATATATGAATATATAATATAATAATAATATATAATATATTATATCGATATATAGATGTTGAACATAATATATATATATTTTCATTTATATATATATATTATATAGATATATTAATTATATATATATAACCTAATATATATACTACTGTATAATATCATATATATATATATAATTATATATATGTATATATATATATATATATATATATATAATAGTATATATATATATATATATATATATATATATATATATTATATATATATAATATATATATATATATATATATATATATATATATTATATATATATATATATATATATATATATATATATATATAGTATATAATATATATATATTGTATATTATATATATATATATATATATATATATATATATATATATATACTACATACATATATGTATGTGTGTGTGTATGTATATAATGGAATATACATGGAGATCTTTAAGAGAAAGTGGGTCCACAGAGCAGGTGATTTGCAACAATAGTCGAGTGAGGGATAAATATATTCATTGCACCCCCTGGAGATATACGAAAAAGAGTTATGGAAATAATGAGAAAAACATCTTCACTTTTCACAGAGAGAGAGAGAGAGAGAGAGAGAGAGAGAGAGAGAGAGAGAATCATAAATAGAAAACATTGGTCAGTTAATCATGGAGGCGACGAAATCTGAAAGAAAAAATATGATGACAAAACTCGCTATTGAAGACGATGACTCTCATGAATACTTATCTGATTGACCGAAGCGAACAACAAAAGGCGAGGCTTCAGGTCATCGTTTCGAACTTAGGGTTGTTTTTGTTTAGCTCTCTGTAAAAAAGAACTATTGAGATGGCTATTTGTCTGTCCGGACATTTTCAGTCCGCCCTCAGGTTTTAAAAACTACTGAGGCTAGGGGGCTGCAAATTGGTATGTTGATCATCCACCCTCCAATCATCAAACATACCAAATTGCAGCCCTTTAGCTTCAGTAGTTTTTATTTTACTTAATGTTAAAGTTAGCCATGACCATGCATCTGGAACGCTATGAGACAGGCCACCACCGCCCTTTATCTACTGAGGCTTGAGGGCTGAAAAATGGTATGTTGATCATCCACCCTCCAATCATCAAACATACCAAATTGCAGCCCTTTAGCTTCAGTAGTTTTTATTTTACTTAATGTTAAAGTTAGCCACGACCTTACATCTGGCAACGATATAGGACAGCGGCTCATACAGCATTATACGCTGTACAGAAAACTCGATTGCGAAGAAAGCTTCGGCGCATCTTCCTATTTGCTCTGACATTTCGGAATATAATCGAGCGTTGGGAAAGAGGAACTGAATACCACTGGTCCTTCAGATGATTCGAAGGCCTACTCGACACCTATACTCTGTTTTTTTCCATCTGTCCATCCGCCTGTGGTAGTTGCGCATGGTAACACTGCGTCGCGGGCTTTAAATAGTTAAGCTATGTGTAAGGTTTAGGGAAATAAAAGGACATCTTGGTGTATATTTGCAACTGAAAAGTATTTTAATAATTTACTGTATGCGAATTACACCGTTAATATTCGAACTAGGATATCATTTAAAGCCCAGGACGCAGTGTTACCATGCGCGAACACCACAGGCAGATGGACAGATGGAAAAAAACAGAGTATAGTTGATGTGTGCAAATGAGCAATCAGGGATAATAGTATCCTCTTATTATCGAAACTGGAAGACACGGCAGCAATTTAAGACGTTCAAAATTGACTTCACATTCGGTCCCATAATTATGTTCTGTTTTTTTCCATCTGTCTATCCGCCTGTGGTGTTTGCGTATGGTAACACTGCGTCCCGGGCTCTGAATAACATTATCCTATTTCGAATATTAACGGTGTAATTCGCATACAGTAAATTATTAAAACGCTTTTCAGTTGCAAATGTACACTCAGATATCCTTTTATTTACCCAAAACTTACACATAGCGTAACTATTTAAAGCCCGGGACGCAGTGTTACCATACGCAAACACCACAGGCGGATGGACATGGAAAAAAAAACAAACAAACAGAGTATAGGCCTTAGCTTATTTTTCCTTTCGATTGAATAAGTGTGATCTTTTGGTAAGTGATCCAGAGGGGCAGTCCGTTCGCAAAGGTTGAAGAAGCTTCGTAGTCCGGTCTCACGGTGAATAATTGACCTTTAATAAACAGTGATCATGACGGATAATTCCTTGAAAACCTTTAGTAGCCAACTGGACAATTAGAGAGATCATTATTTCTGTGATTGTTATGTCATTTACTTCGGTGTTTTACTAATAACTCTAAAGCAAACCGCTTTATGATTGATTCTACCCTCTAGCTTTCTGGCCCCCGTAGTGGGGTATGGGGTACTGCCGGTAGGCATTACTTAAGGTTCTTTGCAGCGTGCCTTCGGCTCTTAGCTGCATCCCCTATCGTTCCGTTTACTGTACCTCCGTTCATCTTCTCTCTCTTCCATCTGACTTTCCAAATTCTCCTGATAATTGTTTCATAACGCAACTGCTTTGAGGTTTTCCTCCTGTTACACCTCTCAGGCCTTTTACTGTCAGTTTTTATTCAGTTGAATTCAGTTCTAGTTTTCTCATTCTGTACGATTTCCGTCGGAGAATAATTTTGTCCCTGAAGTGGAATAAAAGGCGCTCAGTTTCCTATTGAAACGTTGCAATCGTCCAGAAAACACAGCAATTATATCGAATTGAAAGTTGTAACAGGAGGAGAATTAAAAAAAGCAGTAGCACAATGACTCAATTGTTAGGAGAGGGTGGAAAGTAAGATGGAAGAAAGAGACTAGGAAAGGAGATACAGTAAAAGAAACGAAATGGTTGCACTTAGGGGCCTTAGGAAAGCACTATGCAAAGATTATTAAGTCATGCCTACAGTGGACCGCACGAGGTGCATTGGCGGCATTACCCCTCCTACGGGGACAACCATTACTTCTTGCTTTCGTCCAATAACAGTTATTCAACAATTATATCATCTTGCTTTCGTCCAATAACAGTTATTCAACATGATATCATCTTGCTTTCTTCCAAGAACAGTTATTCAACATGATATCATCTTGCTTTCTTCCAAGAACAGTTATTCAACACGATATCATCTTGCTTTCGTCCAAAAACAGTTATTCAACGATTATATCATCTTGATTTCTTCCAGGAATAGCTAGTATTCATAATTATGACGCGTTGAAGAGGAAGGACTTAATTTTGTGCAAAGATACGCTCTGGTTAAAATGGTGTCGCTGTTCGTAACATTCCTACAAAATAATTGCGCTGTGTAATACCTTGTCATGAAACGGAATCCTTAGTGCTGTAGTTGTAGCGTAAGGGGTGCTATATTAGCATATAACGGTAGAGGAAGCCTCCTTTCTTTTCATGCAGTAACAAAGGGAGTGCTTTACTTCCCCTGTCTGAGCAACAAGTATGTATGTATACATACACACACACATATATATACATACATATACATATATATTTATATATACATGTGCGTATGTATGTATGTATGTATGCATAACTGAGTCACGAATATATGGAACGCGATGAATTCATAAATAAAGACACAATCCACGAAAGAAAGTGAAGCAACGGAGTATCGCTGCGAGGCCTTTCAACTCCTCGTCCATTACTATGCAGACTAATATAGATATGAAAGTAAGTTTACGAAGAAAGCTGATCTAAATAACAGATGGGGATTATAAAGGAAAATATGTACCTGGGAACACAACACAGCTTAGGTAGGTTTACTAATTCCCCAGCTGTGTTGGATTCCAGGTATATATTTTCCTTTATAATCCCTATCTGTCATTTATACGAGCTTTCTTCGTAAACTTACTGTTTGTATTTACATTCCTCAACTGCACTAGGCAAACTATTCCACTTTTCCGTTGTAGCCGAGATAAAAGCTCCTCACAAACTGAGTAGTGATGCTTAGGAAACAACACAATTTGCAAACAAGAACAGCTAAGTTAGGCAAAGAAGAGCGGCAGAGAGCGGTTGTCATCGTAGTACATTTTTTTGTAACAAACCTCGTAGAGAAGTAGTGCCGTCAGTGCACCTCACGGGGTGCAATGTAGGCAATACTAAAGGTTCTTTGCAGCGTCCCTGCGGTCTCTAGATACAACCCCTTTCATTTCTTTTACTGTACCTCCTTTTTTTTATTAAATTTCTTCCATCTCGCTGTGCACCCTCTCTTAAAATGCATTTCATAGTGCAACTGCTTTGAGGTTTTCCTCCTGTTACACCTTTCAGACCTACAGACTCTCAATTTCCCTTTCAGCGCTGAATGACCTCATAGGTCCCAGCGCTTGGCCTTAACTCTATATCATTGGCACTCTTAGTATTCCAACTCTGCAAAGAACCTCAAGTAATGCCTACAGTGCACCACGCGTGAGGTGCTCTGATGGCACAAACCTCCTATATAGACGAGGGACCTTTGCAAAATTTCCCTCACTCAGGCACTTATTCTCCACCAATCCGCATCGTCCCGTTTGTAATCGCATCAGTTCATCGGTCCTGCCGTTCTTTAACTCTAGTAGTACTCCTTACTTCTCTGTCCATTCAACTGTCGCTGCCACAAGCAGTCTCGAAGTTCCTCTGAACGTCTCCTCTCTCTCTCTCTCTCTCTCTCCCTTATCTTCAACATTCGCTCCAGACAGCATCTCTTCATTCTTTCCTTATGATGTATATTTGACCAGTAGCCTTTTTTCTCTCTAACACTATTTGAGATATATATATAAATATATATATATATATTATATATATATATATATATATATATATATATATATATATATAAATATATAACTGAATCACAAAACTATGTAACCTGATGAATATATGAATAAAGACAAAATCCACGAAGTTAAGAGAAATGATGGAGTTCTGCAAGACCTCTCGAAGTTGCGTCCTTTACTTAGCAGACTGAATTGTGTTGGGTTTCAGGTACATATTTTTCTTCCTTTGTAATCGCTATCTGTCATTTATACCACATTTCTTTTTAAACCTAAGAAGTCGAAAGGCCTCGCAGACGTCAATCGTGCACCTTTTCGCCTTCTTAACCGTAGCATTTTGATCCCGCCGCATTTTATAGCATCTCGTGATTCACATCCCCCGACAGGGGACTCTTGTGGTGGGTCGTCAGACCTACTTTTTAAACGATGGAAGTATTTGTGTTAGCCCCGTAAACACACAAGGCCGAGAGTTACTTACGGAGGCAGAGCCATGTAACGCTTCTCTCTCAGATGTGGTGGACTCGAGTGTCACACTCCAGTTAGTTTACCTTGCCTCTTACCTTACCTCTCCCCGTCACATACATTTTTTTCTTTTTTTAGCATGACCATCATCAAACAGACAGAAGATATGTGTCTCTTTATGGTTGAAGTGTTTGTTCATCTCTCTCTCTCCTCTCTCTCTCTCTCTCTTGCCGTATAGAGGTTAGTTGTGCAACACTTTTACTCAGATATAACTGGTCTTCCTCTGTCAGCTTTCTATCAGCGCAGCCCTAACGGTTGTTAGAGTAGGAATGGAAAATAAAATTTAGGACAAATGCCAAGAGCTAGGACCTATGAGGTCATTCAATATTGAAATGGAAATTGACATTAAAAGGTGGGAAAGGTGTAATTGACTTTCTGCAGAACCGGTCTTCTAGATTATTCCAACAGAATAGCCAGAAGGAAGACATCTGCTAGAAGAGATCTAGATATCCGACTATTTGCCCACTTTGACAGAGATCTTCTATTAGAAGCCTGCATCAAGGGACATAGCATACTTGACTTTCTGCAGAACCGGTCTTCTAGATTAATTCACAGAATAACAGAAGAAGACATCTGCTAGAAATAGGTCTAGATAATCGACTATTTTGCCCTGCTTTGGGAACAAGATCTTCTATTAGAAGCCCTGCATCAAGGGACGATAGCAAATACTTTGACTTTCTGCAGAACCGGTCTGCTAAGATTATTTCAACAGAATAACCAGAAGGAAGACATCTGCAGAAAAGATTAGATTATCCGACTATTTGCCCGCCTTTGGACAGAGAATCTTCTATTAGAAAGTCCTGCATCAAGGGACATAGGCATACTTGACTTTCTTAGCAGAGCCGGTCTTTCTTTGATTATTCAACAGAATAACCAGAAGGAAGACTTCTGCTAGAATAGATTCTAGACTATCCGACTAATTTTGCCCGCTTTGGACAGAGATCTTCTATTAAAGTCTGCATCAAGGTGACAAATAGCATAACTTTGACTTTCTGCGAGCCGGTCTTCTAGATTGTTTCCAACAGAATAACGCAGAAGGAAGAACATCGCTAGAATAGATCTAGATATCCGACTATTTGCCCGCTTTGACAGAGATCTTCTATTAGAAGTCTGCATCAAGGGACATAGCATACTTGACTTTCTGCAGAGCCGGTCTTCTAGATTATTCCAGCAGAATAACCAGAAGGAAGACTTACTGTAGAATAGATCTAGAATATTCCGACTAATTTGCGCTGACAGAGAAATCCTTCTATAGGTAAGTCTCCCGCAAATCAAGACATAGGGCATTTACTTGACTTTCGCAGAGCCGTTTCTTTAGATTATTCCACAAGAATGACCAGAAGGAAGCCATCTTGCAAGGAATAGGTTCTAGAATATCCGCTATTTGCCCGCTTTGACAGGATCTTCTAATTAGAAGTCTACATCAAGGGACATAGCTACTTGACTTCTGCAGAGCCGGTCTTCTAGATTATCAGCAGACTGCCAGAAAGAAGACATCTGCTTAGATAGATCTTAGATATCCGACTATTTTGCCCGCTTTGACAGAGATCCTTCATAGGGAAAGGTCTACATCAAGACAATTAGCATACCTTGACCTTCTGCAGAAGCCGAGTCTTCTAGATGATTCCAGACAGAATAACCAGAAGGAAGAAACATCTGCTAGGATAGATTAGATAATCCGACTTATTTGCCCGCTTGACAGAGATCTTCTATTAGAAGTCCTGCATCAAGGGACATAGCATTACTTGGATTTTCCCTGCAGAGCGGTTTCTCTAATTATTCCAGCAGAATAACAGAAGGACGACATCTTTTGCTAGAATTAGGTCTAAAGATATCCGACTATTTTGGCCCGCCCCCCCCCTTTGACAGAGATCTTCTAATTCGGGAAGTCTACATCAAAGGGACATAGCCATACTTGACTTTCGCAGAGCCGGTCTTCTAGATTATTCCAGCAGAATAACCAGAAGGAAGACTTCTGCTAGATAGATCTAGCCATATCCGACTAGTTTGCCGACTTTGACAGAGATCTTTCTATAGAAGTCTGCGTATCAAGGGGACATAGCATACTTGATTTCTACAAAGCCAGCGGCCTTCTAGAGTATTCCAGCAGAATAACCAGAAGGAAGACTTCTGCTAGGATATATCTAGATATCCGACTATTTGCCCGCTTTGACAGAGATCTTCTATTAGAAGTCTGGCATCAAGGGACATAGCATACTTGATTTCTACAGAGCCGGCCTTCTAGATATTCCAATTAGAATAACCAGAAGGAAGTTTCTGCTTAGAATAGATCTAGTATCCCGGATATTTGCCCGCTTGACAGAGGATCTTATTAGAAGTCAATACATCCGGGACATAGCATACTTGACTTTCTGCAGAGCGGGTCTTAATAGATATTCCAAAACAGAATAACCAGAAGGACACATCTGCTAGAATATGTCTAGATATCGACTATTTGCCCGCTTTGACGGAGATCTTCTATTAGAAATCTGCATCAAGGGACATAGCATACTTGACTTTCTGCAGAGCCGGTCTTCTAGATTATTCAGCAGAATAACCAGAAGGAAGACTTCTGCTAGAATAGATCTAGATATCCGACTATTTGCCCGCTTGACAGAGATCTTCTATTAGAAGTCTGCATCAGGTGACATAGCATACTTGACTTTCTGCAGATCCGGTCTTCTAGATTATTCCAACAGAATGACCAGAAGGAAGACATCTGCAAGAATAAGGTCTTAGATATCCGACTATTTTGCGCTTTGACAGAGATCTTCTATTAAAAGTCTACATCAAGGGACATAGCATACTTGCTTTCTGCAGAGCGTCGTTCTAGATTCCAGCAGAATAACCAGAATGACATGTAGATAGATCTAGATATCCGACTATTTGCCCGCTTTGCAGAGATCTTATTAGAAGTCTGCCATCAATGGGACATAGCATACTTGATCTGCAGAGCCGGTCTCTAGATTATTCCAGCAGAATAACCAGAGGAAGACATCTGCAGGATATCTAGATATCCGACTATTTGCCCCACATTTGACAGAGATCTTCATAGAAGTCTGCATCAAGACATGCCATACTTGACTTCTCGAGCCGGTCCTAGATTATTCCAGCAGAATAACCAGAAGGAAGACATCTGCAGAATAGTCTGATATCACTATTTGCCCGCTTTGACAGAGTCTTCTGGTTATCTGCATAAGATTATTAGCATACTTTGACTTTCTGCAGAGCCGTCTTCAGATTATTTCCAACAGAATACCGAAGGAAGACATCTGCTAGATAGATCTAGATATCCGACTATTTCCCGCTTTGACAGAGATCTTCTATTAGAAGTCTGCATCAAGGGACATAGCATACTTGACTTTCTGCAAGCCGGTCTTAGATTCACAGAATAAAGAAGGAAGACATCTGCAAGAATAGGTCTTATATCGCCTATTTTGCCCGCTTTGACAGAGATCTTCTATTAGTCTCATCAAGGGAATAGCTACGACCTGAGCGGTCTTCTTAGAATTTCAACATAGAATAACCAGAAGGAAGACATCTGCTAGAATAGATCTAGATATCCGACATTTTGCCCACCGCTTGACAGAGATCTTCTATTAGAAGTCTGCATCAGGGACATAGCATACTTGACTTTCTGCAGAGCCGGTGTTCTAGATTATTCCAACAGAATCATCTTCTGGTATCCCTCTGGTATCCCTCTGATATCCTTCTGATATCCCTCTTGGTGGCCTTCTGTGGTCCTTCTGGTGGCCCTCCAAATAGCTGTTGGCTCTCAAAGTGAGAGTTGGTCCTCCTTCCTCCAAACAGCTGTCGGCAATCAAAGTGAGAGCTTGTCCTCCTTCCTCCAAACAGCTGTTGGCAGCTCCCATCCTGAGAATTGTTCCTCCTGCCTCCATCAGGGAAACGAGAGAATCTTGGCTCCAAGGATGCCTGATGAAAAGGACGACCACAAGACTTGTCTTCACAGCTACAAACAAACAGCCCAAGTGAAGGATTCTGACTGGTCACCAGTTGATGATGCTGTGTCTTGCTACAGAGGCATTGCAATCTTCTTGGCCAAGTCGATGGGGTTGATTGCAGGATGGGTGTGTGGGAGGTGGGGGGACCTCCCGTTGCTGGTTGCTGCTGGGGGGAGCAGCAGTGAGCACCCATCCTGCAGTCAAGCCATCGAATGGGCCGAGAAGATCGCAGCTCCTCTGGAACACGATGCAACATCACCAACTGATGACAAGTGAAAGTCCTCCATTTTGGTTAATTAGGGGCGGTTTCTCCTGTCCGTTGTCCCTCCAGGTTTCTTCTTCTTTACTTTCATTGTCTCCTGAGGATCTTGGAACACTCTGGCTCTCAAACTGAGAGCTGGTCCTCCTTCCTCCAAACAGCTGTTGGCTCTCAAACTGAGAGCTCGTCCTCCAACCTCCGAACAGCTGTTGGATCTCATCCTGAGATCTGGTCCTCCTTCCTCCAAACAGCTGTTGGCTCTCAAAGTGAGAGCTGGTCCTCCTTCCTCCATCAGACTTGTCTTTATGGCTGCAAAGAAACAGCCCAAGTGAAGGATCCTGACTGGTCACCAGTTGATGAAGCTGCGTTATGCTCCAGAGGCATTGCAATCTTCTTGGCCCAGTCGATGGGATTGATTACAGGATGGGTGTATGGGAGGTGGGGGGGACCTCCTGTTGCTGGTTGCTGCTGGGGGGAGCAGCAGTGAGAACACCCATCCTGCAGTCAAGCCATCGAATAGGCCGAGAAGATCACAGCTCCTCTGGAACACGATGCAACATCACCAACTGATGACAAGTGAAAGTCCAACAACTTTTATTAGTCAGGAGTTTTTGCTTCCAGTATGTTTAATTGACTCTCTAATTCCACCAATCTTCTCTCAAGGTTTCCAACCTTATTACCCTGTTGTTTTTTCCATTCATTTTTGCACTGAGTTTTAGGCTCTCGAGGGAATTCTGTTTTCTCCTTGGTGAAGTTATCACTTTTCCTCTGGAGCAGCTCCTTTTCTTTCTTCAGGAGGAATCTGTCCTCATCAATGAGTTTCTTCTCTGTGATCAATTTGGCACCTGCTGCCTCCAGATCTTTCCTGATTTTTTCTTTTCTCGAATTGAATTCTCGCACATTTTTTTCGTGCTTCTCTCTTTCTAGTATGAGATTTTCTCTTTCTTTTTCGAAAGCTTCCTTTTCTCTCTGGAAGACTTCCCAATCCAAATCTAAGGCCTGTCGATCCGTATATGGAATGTGTTGGTCCATGAAGAGGGCTTCTTTTTCTTTTCGCAGTTCTTCTCTCTTGTTCGTCATTTCCAAACAGAATGCCCCCATCTCTATCTGGAAGGCTTCCCATTCCCATCTCAATATCTCTTGTTCCTTCATGAGGTCTTCACGTTGTCTATCAATTTCTTCTCTCGTGGTAAAGTAATCCAATTCGAGGGCCTGCTTCCTTTCCTCGAACTCCTTTCGTTGAATTTCGAGGTCTTTCTTTTCATCGTTGAAATGTTCTCTTTCAACTAGAAGGGCGCGTCTCTCATTACTTAATTGTTCTTTAGCCGTCTTTGTCTCTATCACTTCGTCCCACTTATTCAACTTTTGAATTAGTTCCATCTTTACCCTTTCGAGTTCCTTTAAGAGGAGTGATTTGGGAGTCACGGGAGTCTCTTGGGATGATTCTCCAGACTCATAATGGAACTCCTCTGTTATGTCTCCAGACTCATAATGGAACTCCTCTGTTATGTCTCCAGACTCATAATGGAACTCGTCTGGCCTGTCTTCAAATTCATGATAGGACGAGTTCTCTGTGTCGGAGTCATGATTGGACGAAGTTTCTATAAGGCTCTGCATTTCTTGTGTGGAACTTTCAGGTTCATCAGTTCCATGTTTCTGGCACCAGCATTTTTGTACCTTTCCTACCAGGAACTCCATGTCTTCCACCTTTGCTCTCTGGAGGAGCCACTGGTGCTTCTGCAAGTGCACTATCATGAATAAATAGTCTTCGGAATTGCCATCAAGAGCTTTTAATTGTCCAGACAATTCCTCTATCAAAGTATTCCTTTCTATCAGAAGGTTCTGCCAGTCCCTCTTCCTATAGCGTGGCTTCTTCTTCTTCTTTGGCAGTGCAGCTTGACATGAGCATTTTCTCGTATTTTTGATCTTCGATTTAAGCTCGACATTCTCAGCCTCTTCCAGGTCCCAGATGTGACCCTCCAGGTGAGCTATCGCCTCGAAATTTGCCGAGGTTGGATCAATTCTTTCAACCTGGACCATCAGCTCATAGATTAAGTCGTTACTTTTGTCTATCAGTTTCTTCCATTTTCTGTTCTCTTTTCCTTTGCCGTTGTCCTCTCGATAGGCTTGACATTTGCAGTTCTTGGTCTCTTCTAAGACTGCGCCCATCGCGCCTTTTCCAGCCAGCTGGAGGTCCAATATGTGACCATCCAAGTGATATATCATATAGACGTTTTCTTTGACTGGCTCAAGGCCTTCTACTTGTACATAAAGTGCCTTCAATAATCGTCTCTTTTCTGCCATCAACTTTTTCAGTCTTCTCTGGCCAATGCGAGGCTTTGGCGTCTCTTCTTTCTTCGTTTTTGGCTCTTGACAGCGGCACTGTTTTACTCTTTCGATGACCTTTTTCAAATTGTCCTTTGTGGCCGCTTCAAGTTCATGGACGTGTCTATCTAAGTGGTTCATCAGCAAGACATCTTTCGAGACTGAGGACAACTCCTCCATCTGGACTATTAGTGCAATCACTAGTCCGTCTCTCTCCTCCTGTGTATGCTTCCATTTCTTGGACCTAGCAGGTATTTTGCCGCCCTTCCTGTTATCAACTCTTTGTGGCGTTTCCTCAAAAGATACTTCTGGAACAGATGGTTTTGGTTCACTTCGTTCATCGCGTTCGTTCAGCAATCCTGGGACAGGTTGACGCTCAGCCTTGCGCTTTACGTCTTCCTTTGGATTTTTTCCAGTTCCCGAGTCCTGCAACTTCTTCATCAGGTCAATCAGCTGAAGTATCGTATTCATCCGTCGCGACTTCTTATTGAGACTTTGTTCTGGGATCCTGGTCTTCCTACAATTCCGCGAACATTTGTGTCCTCCCGTCGTCGATATAATAAATCCATATCCCCGATCTTCCACAGATCTGGGGCCAGGTGACAAACAAGCCTCCTTTCCAAGGCGACTATAAAACATATAATATGTTCCTGCGACGAACATCCACATTCCAATGCACAGTGTAGTAATATTCATATTGGTTTGAGGCTCAGCAGAAGCAACCTCTCACTTGGCCTTGTATTGGAAAATGCCGCTACTTCCTCAGAACTCTCTTCCCGGATTCCTTGAGGCTGAAAGAATCCGGGAAGAGAGTCCGGAGGAAGAAGACTGCTCCATTCTGCAAAACAAAGACAAGCGAGAGGCGCTGGTGCTGCTGCGCAACAAACCGAAATGGATTCTGTCATTAATATGTGCGTTGGCTTGTGGATGTTCCTCGCTGGAACACTGATGTTTTGCCAACGCTCCGGGAACGAAGATTAATCTAATCTATGTATATTATATATATATATATATATTATCATATATATATATATATATATATATACATGTATGTATGTATGTATGTATATATATATCTATATATATAATATATATATATATATATATATATATATATATATATATATGAAACTTACTAACGTAATAAGAGATTTAAGGTTCAGATAGAGACAAAGGAAATAAAGATATATGATAAAACTAGAATAAGAACAAATGGGGATAGGTGGTCTTTTCCTCCAAACTTTGTAAGCAATTGGGTCAGTATTGTTATATATAATAGTTCCTGAACTGGGTAGTTCCTGAGATGAATATATATATATATATTATATATATATATATATATATATATATATATATATGTATGTATGTATGTATGTATGGCTCAACCACACACACACACACACACACACACACATATATATATATATATATATATATATATATATATATATATATATATATATATATATATATATATATATGTGTGTGTGTGTGTGTGTGTGTGTGTGTGTGTGTGTATGGCTCGACCACGGAGGTGTGGATGAAATCGTCATGGCACTTTCGCGTGTATTATACGTATATATACATTATATACTGCCTAACAAGCCCAAATAGAGGTTGGAGTAATGATAATGACGTATAGTAATTCCAATATACCCATATATTCAACCGTGTAAATAACGGTTCAGATGAAATACTCGTAATTCAATAACGATGACGAGATTCCTGGCAACGCCGTTATTTGAAATATCTGTGCCAGCATTATTAAGTATGTAAATCATTCAAATAAGGCGAGGAATCAATGTGAATAGTTCTGTTATGTATGGGAGATTCATAATGCGTCGTAATTGTTTGTTTGCTTGTATGGTGCTTTTACGTTCCATGGAACCAGTGGTTATTCAGCAACGGGACCAACGGCTTTACGTGACTTCCGAACCACGTCGAGAGTGAACTTCTATCACCAGAAATACACATCTCTCACTCCTCAATGGAATGGCCGAGAATCGAACCCGCGACCACCGAGGTGGGACGCTAATACCATACCAACCACGCCGCTGAGGCGCTATAATGCGTCGTAATGGATTGAAATATGAATATTTCGTGGGAACAGTTGTGGTGTCTGTTTGGGATCAAACGAATGTTGCCTGGAATGTGTTATAAACCTCTCTATCTCTCTCTCTCTCTTTTTATGATGATTCTGAAATTGCTGAATTCTGTACCGTGCTGCAGGGAACAGACAAAGCGCTGCCGAGACCACTCTTCAGCGGCAAGACACTGCTAATGTTGTGAGCTTTTGAGTGAACTGAAAGATAATCTCTATTCCATGAAGCAGATACATAAAATCTAAGCAATTTGGAGTGCTACTATCATCCATAATTAATCTAATAAATGCTCTAGTTGATACATAAAGTAAGGTTTAAATTGAAGACAAAAATAGTAATATTAATTTTATAGGCGAATGACAATTTAGTTCACAAGGCTAAAGTTGTTGCAGTGAGTACGTCACTATATTTAAGTCACAAAACAGCCTTGGATCATAAAATGAAAATCTTTATTATCCAAAGTAAACTATGGCTATTTTCGTAGCTTAGAAGATTAATAAAAAAACATGAAGAAAGCAAAACCGGTCAGGGATAAGAAAATTTATAGTTGCTGGAACCTTTCCGTCATCAAACTAGTTTAGATTCACAGGAAATTTTCAAAAGAACTTACACACTTAAAGCAGAGCACCTGGGCATCTCTTGCAGTTAGTGAGTGAAAATTATTAGGGTTTTCGAATAAAAGACCGAAAATCTATCCCATATTGAGAGTTCGAAAGCTCATAAAAAGTTATTTACATAACTTTTTATTTCTCCATGAGGTCTATTTTGAGAACGGAACCTTCATTTTCAATATATAGTTACTTTGAAACCAGGGTTTAATGACAGTCTTATAACCCCCTTTTGGTGATCCATATTAAAATTCTTCGTCGTAATTCAGTTACATTGAGATTGGATCCTTCCTTGCCGATTGATAATCCTCTAAATTGATTTCCATCAGAAAGGAAAACGTCTTTTCCTGGTATCGCAACTTGGCTTTCTATACTACATACATACAAGCATACATACATACATACGCACACACACATATATACATACATATATACATATATATATATATATATATATATATATATATATATATATAGATATATATATATATATATAATATATATATATATATATATGAAGCTCCCATATGGTATATAAAAAGTAAACTTTTAAAATGGTGTACTCAAGTGGGATTCTCAGTAGGAGACATTTTTTAAAATTTATAATCATAGTCCCTCGATTAAAGGTACAAAAAGTGCCTTGAAAATTTGCTCTATGAATATAAAAAAATAAAATAAATATAATTAATACCGTTGCATGCCCGTCTTATGATTAAAGCATACAGTATGGAATATTATTCGTTATATTCTAATTAAATTTTAAATGTGATTATTGAAACTATATTAATAACACCAAATGCAACCTATGATTTCTAAATAATATCATTCATCTATTTGCGATATTCTCGAGGTTTAATGACTAACCTATACTCTGTAAGACAGTCTGCTAAACTACAGTTTGGTTGACATAACTCATTTCAGCAGTCGTATATTGATGAAGCCTCGATGGAGACCAGAACTTCCCCAGGAAGCTGGTGGTTAAAAGCTTCGGTGAGATTCAAAGAGACGTGTTTATTAGCTCTCGTTTTTCCAATGACTTGGATATGTTTTAATACAGATCTTTTTCGATGACAGTTGTACATTGAATATCGTGTGAGTTTAATCTGGTTTGGATTATTTAATGGGCAAAATATATCTTGTTTATTTTGGTGAAAAAGATATTTAGTACCATCACTATGCACAATGTGATTTTTAAATCTCGAGGCTAGACTATAAATGGCAAGTGATTTTATTTTGGTGATAGTAAAGAAAAACGACAGCGCTGGTTTGGCAACAGATTTCATCTGATGGTTTAACTTTTTAAGTGTTGTGTATAATTTTGCATCGTTTACTGGATACGTGATAAAGTTTTAGTTGTGATTTCTATGTACAAATGAAGCATCATAGAATTAGTCTTTAGAAACATGTCATTTCATAATATTCTTTTTAAATTTTGTGATTTTTGGGCTTCGAAAGTTAATCGCTAAATCCAGGAATTGACAGTTTTTATTGGAAATTCTTCGATAGGCGTTGTGACCGTTGCTATGGTAACCCAGTGTTGCCAACAATTGATAAAGTTTTAGTTGTGATTTCTATGTATAAATAAAGCATCATCAAATTAGTCTTTAGAAACATGTCACTTCATAATATTCTTTTTAAATTTTGTGATTTTTGGGCTTCGAAAGTTAATCGCTAAATCCAGGAATTGACAGTTTTTATTAGAAATTCTTAGCTAGGCGTTGTGACCGTTGCTATGGTAACCCAGTATTGCCAACAATTGATGGCAGTTAGCCTCAACCCTTATTCTTTACCAGTAAAGATGGGGAATCATTTGTACGATTTTTTCTCTATATACTGTCATATCTTCTTTATTATTTTTTTTCAATCTTTAGCTGAAGAATCTTATGGACAGAGTCAAGAGACTATAAACCCAAAAGGACTTGAAAGTGAAATCAACCTGCACAGAGAGAGAGAGAGAGAGAGAGAGAGAGAGAGAGAGAGGAGAGAGAGAGAGAGAAAGCTGCAGCCAGATCAGAGAGGCGTCGGAGTCAGTCCTTTTTTTTTTTTTTTTTTTTTTGACAAGTCAGCTGCAGAGGACAAAGTCGTCGACTTCAGCGAGAAAGTCAATTCACTTCTACATTACACTTGATCATTATCACGTGGGATGATTTGCCTGCGGGACTTTCTGAGGAAAACCTCAGAGCAATGGCACTGAAACAATTGTCAGGAGAGGGTGGAAAATAAAAGGGAAGAGAGAGAATATGAATGGAGGCATAGTAAACGGGATGCAAGGGGTTGCAGCTATGGTCCGAAGGCACGCTACAAAGAGTCTTATGTAATGCCTACAGTGCACCGCATGGGGTGCACTGACCGCACTAACCCCCTGCGGAATACACTTGTTACGTAATAGTACTTCTTTCTTCCATGACGACCGGAGTCGCCAAATGTAGCTGGAACCGTCTTGATCGAAACAGGAAACGGAGGAAAGTGCTAGGATTGCCGGGAGGGAGGGGTGGGGGTGGGGGGGGGGCAGCTGGGCGGGCCGTTGAGAGAAGGCAAAGGCATTGTCTCTTCTAATCCGTCGGGAAAGGAAGTGAAAAATATAACATTTCAAACGAGAGATGAATATTCCAGAATGTACCTCACCAGCCAAACTATTAACGGTAGAAAGAGAGAGTTGAATTTTCAGAGAACAGAATAAAAACAAGTAAAAATTTTCTGTACAGCGTATAATGCTGTATGAAACTCTCAGCCGTGGCCATGAAACTCTCAGCTTAACCTTAACCATAAATAAGATAAAAACTACTGAGACTAGAAAGCTGTAATTTGGTATGTCTGATCCTTGGAGTATGGATGGTCACCATACCAACTTACAGCCCTCTAGTCTCAGTAGTTTTTAAGATCTGGGGGCGGACAGAAAAAGTGCGGATGGGCGGCAAAGCCATCTCTCAATAGTTTTCTTTTCCAGAAAACTAATAACAGGTTGAAATAGTTAAAATGGTCTTTTCAGCATTAATTCAGACTCATGGGAGCCTGACGCAGATATCTATGCTCTCCAACTGATCCTCAAGATACGACAACGGGTGATGCATGTGGGGCCTCTCTGCTCCAGCCTTCGACTTTCTGCCCTTGTGTCTGTTGAGCTGTGCATTCATTTCCCATTTTCTGGGATTCTCTGCTTATCTCTCGTTCGTTGTTTGTTTGTTGTGTATGGTGTTTTTACGTTGCATGGAACCAGTGGTTATTCAGCAACGGGACCAACGGCTTTACGTGACTTCCGAACCTCGTCGAGAGTGAACTTCTATCACCAGAAATACACATCTCTCACTCCTCAATGGAATGGCCGAGAAAATTTCTCGTTCGTTGTATTCTCTTCTTTCCCTTTGTTCAACGGGACATCCTCTACGAACACATTTTACAAACTTTCGCTCGGCTCCACATTCCAGAGAACCCTTTCCTCGAGGTCACCAAAGTGACTAAAAAAACCAACAAACAAACAAATGACAAGATGCCATAATGAAATTCATTTATAAACCACGCTGAATATCCGTGTCAGTTTCAACTTTGAGTTTCGTGGCGAATTTTATGGGTATGTAAGACTGATTGAATTTGACTGAATTTCCAATCTAAAATTTCCACTGCATTATGTGACTAAGTATCAATCATGAACTTTGTAATGAGATTAAGGGAAACACGTTGGACTTTCATGGAAACAACGACGCATGACAAGTCAGGCAACACAGACTATATCAACCGTAAAAGAATGTCAGATGTGATATCTGTAATCAAGATGGATTCGGCTCCATCAAACCTGCCAGTAGATACATACTCAACAGCAGCAACTTGCTACAGGCAAAACATCCTTCAGGAACGCGAGTCATTCCCTAACTTTCTGTGACCTGCACCCGTTGTCATTCTAAATTAAAGGATGCTTTAGTTAATTAAGTAACTCGACCCTCTAAGTGACTTCGTTGTCACATCCTTCGTTTGAGTTTCCCTTTATGCTGATCCGTGGCGACCTCCCAGCAGCATTCTGTTTTGACTACACTGTTTTTTTTCCATCTGTCCATCCGCCTGTGGTGGTCGCACATGGTAACACTGCGTCCCGGGCTTTAAATAGTTACGCTATGTGTAAGTTTTAGTTAAATAAGAGGATATCTTGGTGTACATTTGCAACAGAAAAGTGTTTTAATATTTTACTGTATGCGAATTACACCGTTAATATTCGAAATAGGATATTATTTTAAAGCCTGGAACGCAGTGTTACCATACGCAAACACCACAGGCTGGTGGACAGATGGAAAAAAAACAAAGTATAGCTAACACGACCTCGAAAACGCAGCTGCAAATTATCATAACATTTTTAGAAACTGTCAAGTACATATTTCTGACGGTACTTTTACTTGTTTGACGTATACAACCCATATGTATTAGAACACACACACACACACACACACACACACACACACACACATATTATATATATATATATTATATTATATATATATATATATAGATATATATATATATATATATATATTATATATAAATAAAATATATATTCTTAGTATTTCTTTATTACTACGTAAACGAAGCGCACTTGTCTTGTGAAATATTTTCCATAAATTGACTCATATTGTAGCAGTGTTCCTGTTCGTCTGTGCACTGAAAATTTCACCCAAACGTAAACAACAAGCACTCTCACACATTCATTTGCAAAAGTAGTAGTAAGTCATTTATTAGTCAGAAGTCTGTTAAAATTACAATTTTTTAATGAATGATAATTAATAAAAAAAAACTTACGTCGTTCCGTAGTAGTCTTAAGAAAGAGTCTGTCATTTTATCATTTTCGTGTGTGATTTTCTTCTGTCAAACCGATACATTGGGCGCTTTTTGTAAGTCAAATGTGTCAGTCATGTAAATGCTACAGTCCTTTCCCGTAGCAGCCGCAAGTCCGTTTACGATACTGTCCGGTAAGTGCTACCAAGTCTTCCCGTAGCGGCCGCAAGTCCGTTTACAAATATAATGTCTCCCTTCGGTCAACGTTACTGTCGTGTCGGACAGCGGAAACCGTTCGGGTCGAAGAAGAAGTTGCTAGCACACCCTTCCCCAACAATGACTCCCACCAGACTAAAGAGACTTGGAGGCAGTTGCAGCTCGCTACTCGTTAGTCGCTACGATTACGAGTTCGACGGAGGATCGAAAGTCGGACTCCTCCTTCCTTCCTTCACCAATCTGGCTTCTTTCTCCACGATGTGTGGTAAAGTAGGCTACACGCCATTGTGACATCAATAAGGGAGCCTTTCGTTTTTCCTTTCATTCGTTTTGTCAGTTTTCTTTCAAGGAGACGTTTGCGGTTTACGTCAGTTGATGCTGGCGGTCACTATGGCGAAAAGAACACCTTATTTTTATCATTATAATGGTCTTCAGATGCCTGATATATCTGTACGCACAGTTTGTCGTCTTCGCGAGGCTCTTTTAACTTTGTAACGGACCGAGCTTGTTTCGCGTAGGCTATTTTTTTTTTCTTTTTTTTAGCGCTCTTTGATAGCCTTGACCCGCATCCAAATGTTGCGTGCTACGATGTGTTTCAGAGATTATAACGGAGAATCTGCTTCAGACGGAGAGGACTCATAAAACACTTCATACAGACAGATTGAGGTCATTCTCTAGTCACCGGAGAATGACTAGAGTCTAGTGGTACTCTAACTATATAAGGTTTACGTGTATGCTGCTACCTGTCGACGAACCTTTCACGTTCGCCGTAGAGCTGGTAGTTCGATCCGCCCAAATTCCGAAACTTTGGGACAGACGGGCGCCATCCAAGTCCCCAGATTTAAATCCCACCGAACAACTTCGGGAAATATCCCCACAATGTCACGGAAATGGTATGGATTATCTGCTCGATCAGAGGGCTTAAATAGTTGCTATTTATCCGGATCTGACTATTTGATCCTTTCTGAGTGTTTACGACAGTCATCTGTTTTGATATGAGAACAGTATTCGATTTATACCCAACTTTAGACAATATGGTAAGTTCCAAAACGTACCCTTGCCCCATCCCCACTTCCATTTGAAAATTATGTGGTAAATCAACTCTACGTGTTTATTATGCCCTATTTCAAGTACTCGAGACCAATAATATTATTACGTATTATTATATATTATTATATTATATAAAATGCTTTCAGACACCTGGATAAAAGAAACAGTCACCGCAGTAATACCTGGATAAAAGGAACAGTCACCACAGTAATACCTGCATAAAAGGAACAGTCACCACAGTAATACCTGCATAAAAGGAACAGTCACCACAGTAATACCTGCATAAAAGGAACAGTCACCACAGTAATACCTGCATAAAAGGAACAGTCACCACAGTAACACCTGGATAAAAGTGGCAGTCATCACAGCAATACCTGGAGAGAACTGAAGAAGAATAAAAGTAAAGGCTTCAATTCCTAATGCTCTCGGAACTTGAGTGTTGCTCCTTAAAGTGTGCAACATTTGCGTCCACAAATTTTAAAACTTCTTGTCAATGATGGAAAAGGTCACCTATTTATATATATATATATATATATATATATATATATATATATATATATACATATATACATATCTCCCACTATATATATTTCACCAATGTAACTTCCTCTGTCACTCACTGCTTGATAAGGGTGGGAGTCAGACCATCAAAAATATAGTCCTTAGCTTCAAACCAGAGTGTTTTAATGGGGCTTTTATACATATATATATATATATATATATATATATATATATATATATATACTATATATATATATATATATATATATATATATATATATATATATATATATGTGTGTGTGTGTGTGTGTGTGTATGTATATGATATATATATATATATATATATATATTATTATATATAATATAATATTTAATAATATTATATAATATGTATATATAGTAAATATATATTCAATGTTTTTCTGCTAGAGATTTCTCAACGGGTTTGCATCCAAGGAAAGGTCGTCTTGAAAAAAGGGTTATTGCAACAGTTCAGATATAATGGCAATTTAATTATAATTAATGATAGTATGAGACATCGGCTCCGCGAAATTTATTCGACGGGGAATTTAAATCAGGTTTAAATTGTTTGGAGGGTGATCTATTATAACGGAGAGACAAAGATCTATATGAAAGATTCGCTTTATCTCTCCCACAACGCTTCTGCCACCCCAACACGCCCCCCCCCCCCTCCCCCCGCCCTCTATCAATTACCAGCGCAAAGAATGTAAATCCAAATCGTGCAACATTCCAAAGCTTTAAGCCAGCAATTAAATGCCGGCGAAGCTCACACGACGCGAACATCTTACAGCGCTTTGTTTGGTCCCTAGGCCTAATCCGGATTAAATGCGGTTATATTATTCGGGAGCCTGAAGTAAAAATAGATCATTAGCGAAAAACCTGGCGGAAATTTCCCGAGACCCAGATTTCTCGCAGGTTAATGGACACGGCTTTCGTAATCTGTTAAGGAAGGAGACGTCACTAAACGACACAAGTCTGCCTGGTTCCTGGTTACTGGTTCCTAAGCGCTCACTCCACAAACAGTTGCGGGCACGCTACACACTATTCGCGTGAGGTGCAGAGCTTATCCCCCCACCCCACCTTTTTTCACAGTTTTATTCGTCTTTAGTTTTACATATTTTAATGTTACATCAAATTTTTTATTCTAAATCTTATCTGCGACAATAACCCGAAAAATGACAGACGTTTCTAAAGTAGATATCACAAGACATTTCCACTTTACTTTTAACCGTCTCCCTTTCATATCTTTTTCATTTCAGCTGTGGCAGAGCCACGCTTTTAGCTTTGATATCCATTGTTTTCCAGGTTAACAACGTTCTTACTTTTTAGGACAAGCCCTGCTATATATTCCCGCAGTTTTCTGGTCCTGCTCCCATCGGCTAGCAAGCGAGGTCCTCTTGAACACTTTTGCACCATTCGATCACACTCCATGCAACCACACTGCTATGAGCACGATCCTTTTTTTTTGGCATGCCCCACCTAATCACATCTAGGATCCTGATGCCCGCTGTTGTGATATATCATTCTTAAACTTATATTTACGTGGAGGAAGCCTAAAAGGCCATTAGCTTGGTCTAAACATTCTCGAATTAGCCCCCGTTAGGAACCACTGGTCTAGACGGTGGCTATGAGCTCACTCGGATGTCATCGCCCATCGGCGTCTCACTCACACTCAGACGGCCATTAATCTTCTTCCTGACCAGACGTTGGCCATGCTAAATCGTTACACATCTTGCCAGTTGGTTTAGCCACTTTTCCATCTCCCACAGCAAACCGAGAAGGACAATTGTTTCGCTTTCTTATTTACTCTGACAAGAAGATACCCTGAAGAAGTCAGTAAAAAGAAGAAGAAAAGAAAGATCGATTGAGTATGGAAAATAGTTACGTCGAAATAGGGAGAGTTCGCGTAGAGAAGAGACGCTGTTGGAGACGATGCTTCGAATGCGGTGACAGCTGATAGACTAAAGCTTGTATATTGTAGAGGGTAAACTGAATTAACGGGAGTTATTGTCGCTATGCCAAGGTCTGGACAAAGTTTCTCGATTGGAAAATCCTGCTCATGATTTTTATTTGGCATTCATTTTCGGTTTATACGCAGAAGGTGCTTAGAAACGAGTATCACCGCATAAGGGACGGTGCTACTTAAGGGAAAAAAATAAATAAAAAAAACTTTAAATTGAACAAAAGACTGAATACAGGTGCCAGGTCTGTGCATTTTCACAAATTTACGGTAGTCGCCCCCGTTCGCCCCCAAATGACGGGCCTATACACATACACACACATACACAAACACAGACACACACACACACACACACATATATATATATATATATATATATATATATATATATATATATATATACACACATATATATATATATATATGTGTGTGTGTGTGTATAGATAGATAGATAGATAGATCATAGACAGATAGATATATGCATATGTATATATATACATAATGTATTTATGATAAACTACTGAATAGTAGATATCATAACATTATTCATTCATCCTATGTATACATAATTATTTTCAATTTTGTGATCGATATTCTGTTATAAAAATAAGAATGACTTTATGTTTAATATAGGTTTCCTTTAGATATTTACGATGCAAAACAGTACTTAGCAGGTCAAACAATAATAAAAGAATTCGAGATGGTCAAACCTCAACATTGACCGACTCGAGCTGGTTAAATTTGCTTTTAACCCCCCTACACACACATACACACAAAATCACATACCCTTGGAGCCGTCCGTGGTCAAGACGTTACAAGGAGTAGTCATTGCGCAAACGTTTTCTAGAATTTAGATAAATTGTAAATGAACAAAGCCTTTCCCTTCTTGTCAAACTACTGTAATCGGAGAGTTTTCTTTGCCACGGTCGTTTTCACTGCTAAACATTTTTCCTGAGAAAACTGAAATAAATGAGGCTAAATTATATAGGGACGTCCCCTATATAATCTAGCTACATTTATTTCAGCTTTCTCTGGATCATGTTCAGCAGTGGACAACACCGTGGCAAAGGAACCTCCTCGAATTACCTATGAAGGACCCAAATAAGCTATATTTCACATTTTCTGCGACTGGTTGACGTCATTGCTACCTATGGAGGCATTCCTTTCATTCAGAAGGCTCCATATCTGTAACCCCTTTCCTTCCTTTAACTGTAGCTCCTTTCATATTCTCTTTCTTGCACCTTACTTCCCACAATCTCCTGTCAAGTGTTTCATAGTGCAACTGCGAGGTTTTCCTCCTGTTACTCCTTTCAAACCTTTTGCCGTCTCTTTCCGTTTCAGCGCTGAGTAACCTCATAGGTACCAGTACTTGGTCTTTGGCCTCAATTCTGTATTCAATCCAATTCCTCAACGGGGTAATTACTGTTCTTGGTCCATTTCTTGAGAAACAATTGTTCCCCAACTAAATACTTTTATAGATCGTTGAGGAAACTGCTCTACTCAAATATGAGGAGCCACGATTATTGTATAATGCACCTGAATTGAGTATATGTGTGAAGTTCCCTTATCTCCTAAACAAGAGCGTTTGTAAGATCATGAATTTATCTAATACGGAACTGCCAGCTGTAAGCTTAAAATTAATTTTAAAAATTCCTCTATCTCTGGGGTCACTTTTTATATGCTTAACTGCCTGTGCTTAAGTTGTATTCCAGTTCTTTCTCTTTCCTTGAACTGGATAGTTTCCATTTGTTCTTTCCTTCCGAAGTTTCCTTCGCGCTGAGTAGTGTCATCATCGACATTACCTGGAGGTGGCAAAACCACACCACCTGAACCAAAATCGTTCCCACTGCTGGCCATTATATGATTTTCAGTCTCTCACACACACAGGTTCCGTAGCCGGAGGAAAGGCCCCGGAAAGTACTACTTCGTAACTCCTTACATCACGATTATCATCATTTCTCTCTCGATCTGCCGTCGATCATGTTCTGACCATTTTCTCTTACTCGGGGTGTAAGCCCACAAAATACTTTGTTGTTGTTGTTAATGATGTTCTTGTTTGGGAGGTAAGAAAGCCTATGGAAAAACCTAAACAAATCTCAAAAAGGTGTTTCGCGTCGAGGTCAAGATACAGGAATTTTAGGATAGGATATTTATGATTTATTGATAAGAATGAAAATGAAAAAAATAAATAATGTACATGTTAAACAGTACAGAACAATTGTTTCTAATGAAATATAGCGTATTTATTTTCATTTTCTTTGGTGAAACAACGCCCTGATTGGCCGTATATTTAACACGCGCTCCGAGTAAGCTGTCTGTCGGATCACGCCTTACTCACTTTCTTCTGGTGTGACTGCGCCTGTTTAGAAAAGTGATTTGTTTTTATGCATAAGATACTAGAGAAATGTGATCGAGTTACCCAAGGTATTGGTTTATATACCCGCTGTTCTGTTTACTCCTTTTATTACCGAATGAATATAGAATTTAGATCAAAGGCAGGGCACTAGGACCTATGAGGTCATTCAGCGCTAGAAAAAAAAAAAAAAAAAGTTGTCGCCACCGAATCTTCATCAAAGGTTGTCGGATTTGCTAACATGGAAAGGAAAGTTAAATGCAACGGGGATTAAGTGTGGATTATCTACGGCTCTGGCGACGTCTATATTCTCCTCGAAATTACAGATCAGATCACGGAGTGGTTTTCACTTTCGTGAGAACACGTTTGGTTATGTTGACGCTCAGGCACGTTCACTGGGACGTTCACTCGGGACGTTCCCACTTATCAGGTGTAACCGCAGATTATTATTAGCGTTTGTTGTCAGTTTTGCCGTCTTGGAAGCCCGAGGCTTTTAAGAGAGGATTTTCTCTAGTTGATTATACACTGCTGGATGTTGGACAGACAGAAAGGGTTGGGCTGACATACCGGCAGCGAAAGCGTTACTGAATACCACCGGACATTTTCCAGGAAATCGTCAAGTCAAAAAGATCGTTCATGTTCTTCAGGTTTTAACTGTGGCTTTTGCAAAATAAGAGAAGTTGACCTCATTGTAAAGTTGCAAAATCATAGCTAATAATATTAAGCCCCGACCACTTTGCCTCCATAATTAATTACTCATGGTAACACGCATACGCGCGTCCAGGCTACTGCTGGCGACAACACGTAGGCTACGCGGACGACCATTTTTTTCCTACTCGTAGCTGTGATTAGAAGGTAAAAACTGTTGCTCAAGTGAAACTTCAAAAGTAAAAAAAAAGAAAAAGAAAGAAAGTGATGATGCGGTCTTATTGCAAGCACCACTTAAAATCTTAGTGTGAAGGAAACTGAGCCTTGTGCGGTTTCACACATCGAGATCGGTCGTTGTGAGGAAGAAGTAGAGCAGGGGTGGCCAACCATTACAAGTGGCACACTATACCCCTGAGATAATAAAAAAGAAAAAAACATGCCTGCTCATAAAAAAGAAAAAAATAATAATGCTATTAATAATACTGATTTCTAGAAAAAAATACAAAAAAGAATTCAAGTGAATTATAGGTAGAAGTGAGTTATTACTGAGATTTGTTCTAATCTAAAACAGAAATTATCTTTGATTTTATTGTTCCGTGTGCATCTATTAGTCATCTTCTTTAAACAATAATGCGTCATCAATTATATACATATATATATATATATATATATATATATATATATATATATATATATATATATCTTATATATATATAGTATATATAGATATATATATATATATATATATATATATATATATATATAAATATATATATATATCTATATAATATATATATATATATATATATATATTATATATATATATATATATATATATATATATATATATATATATATATATATATATATATATGTATATAATGATGAGGCATTATTATATTTTATATATTATATATTATTATATATTATATATATATATATATATAAATATATATAAATATGTATATATATATATATATATATATATATATATATATATATATATATATATATATATGTGTGTGTGTGTGTGTGTGTGTATATACGTCCAAATTACCGTACTTAAAGGATTGAAAGGGGGTTAAAGTTTGTGTGGCGCATATGAATTAGAAGTGAAGAAAATCTGAATTAAAGTGAAGAAAAGGTTGGCCATCCCTGAGGTTGAGAAAATGTTAGGTTTGCCACAACATCAGAGTTTCAGATATTTTTCAAATTTAAATGAAAACTAAGAGACCATTAACTTCAAACCTCGATAGTTCTTGCTGTTGGCAAAGTACACATTGGTCTTTCTTGGTATTTTGCTGTTGAGTAGTTTTGGGTTAGAGTGGATTTAAAATCACACTTAAAACAAACAGCATTGAGTTATTCATTTGCATGGATGTGTGCATTTGTTGCTGTCAACCTCAGCACTGAGGCATTCATTGCGTGGATGTGTGATTGTTGCTGTCAACCTCAGCATTGAGGCATTCATTTGCGTGGATGTGGTGATTGTTGCTGTCAACCTCAGCACTGAGGCATTCATTTGCGTGGATGTGTGATTGTTGCTGTCAACCTCAGCATTGAGGCATTCAATTGCGTGGATGTGTGATTGTTGCTGTCAAACTCAGTATAGAGTCATTCATTTGCATGGATGTGTGCATTTGTTGCTGTTAAAAAAAGCATTGAATCATTCATTTACAAGTATGTGTGCAGTTGTGGCTGTTAAAAACAGTATTGAATCATCCATTTGCATGGATGTGTGCATTTGTTAATGTCAAAACTCAGCATTGAATCATCATTTGCATGAATGTGTGCGGTTGCACACTGTAAGAAGCATCATAACTTAGTGTTAGCGTCCTTGGATACAAAAGTCCTTCATACTCTCCATCCTTAAGTCCCGTCTACACGGTCGAGCTTTGCTCGACGAACTCTGCTCGATGTGACGTCACAAGCGGAGAAACAGCGGATAAGGTTCCGACTTTTCTCGCTTCTGACGAGCTTAACCCAAGCGAAGAAGCGACAGTCCCGCTCAAATGAGAAACTTTGCTTTCAGCACAAAGCGATATTGTCCACTGTGTACTAGACAGTAAAGTACTGATTTTTTCTAGATTTTTTCTCTATCCTTTGTATCATAAAAGCCCATGTTGGTATTATCAGAAAGGGTCAAACTCTGAAGTTTATCCAGTCCAAGTTCCGTAGTAGATGGCCAGTCGGTAGAATCCCCACTAGGGCCACAATCATCTAGTGATAGCTAGTCTGTTCATTAGAAAATAAAAGGTAAAGAATATCTAAGGTACTGAACTCGGGTAGTGCAAACAGAAAATTATTTCAAGTCCCCTCTAGGGCTATAACAGTCTAGTGATAACTAGTCTATTCATTAGAAAATAAAAGGCAAAGAATATCCGGGGTATTAATCTTGTGTAGTACATACAGAAAATTTACTTCAAATCGGGACCAACAAAGAATCCTTTTATGAAATACATATTGGAATCTATGAACTTTCAGTAATTCAGTCAAGTCAAGCGGTTTACTGACAAAGGGCAACTGGTTAAGCAAATGAGCTTTTAGGGAAAATTGAATTCAAACTGAAAATCAAGAGATCTTCTCTAGAAAAATTTAATGTGAATGCAAGATTCAATTATAGAAGGTATGGTGCCTGAAAGACACACAGGGCCTGGGAGAGACTCTAGACGGTTATGGTGATGAAATGAACTTTTGATTGTAGTTACTTCCCTCCACCTCCCCACCCCCTCAAAGACATGGGACACTAACAACCTTAAAAATGACTAGAAGTCTTTTAAAGTTGAGTCATAGCATAGTAACTCAGTCGATTATCCTAACTACCAAGATTCTTCAGGATACAGTAAAGCAACCTACCCAGCAGTTTTACTCACCTCATCGTTTAGTTATAAATCATTTATTGTTTGTATGGTGTTTTTACGTTGCATGAAACCAGTGGTTATTCAGCAACGGGACCAACGGCTTTACGTGACTACACATCATTTATAACAGTTTATTGAAATTCGAAAATGAATAATTACAAAGAATAACCATGGAATAAGTGAAGCTTAATGATACAACAATCATCTATGCTAGGATCCATTTCTCGTATCAGCTCAAAACATAAAGTGGGCAAAACTCTACAGCAAGCAACCATTAATGCCAGGTTTGATTCATTTCTCACATCAGCTCTGCTTGGAAAGCTCTTGAGAGGGGGTAAAACCAGCAAGTAGTCATCATTGGTAGGCTCCATTCCTCATCTCACCTCAGCTTGTAAGGTTCTTGCGAGGGGTAAAACCAACAAACAGCAATAAGCAATGCAGGTTCAATCAAAACCAGGCTCCAATCCTCACTTGCGTTTGGTAAAACAAATATGAGAATTCTCGACTAACCAAAGAAGTGCTTTCATATCCTTCAAGTGTCCATTTCAGACAGCCCATCCTGTGAATAGTAGAATGGTGGGACTTAAAACTACGCAAAAGTTACAGATCGTAGTTAATTTTAGCTTATGGAATGAAGCGATCACTTAAGATTTTTTTACCGCACTGAAATTTAAGCTAGAGAGTACAGCTGCCAGAAAAAAAAAAATGAAAGCTTTTTCAAAAAAGTTATTGGATATTAAAAATGCTAAGTAATGAACGTTAAAATTCTAGTTTTTAATTAAAAGACTAAATAGATTCGATTAACCAGCATAATGTCTGTTTGTACTGTGCTTTTACGTTGCATGGAACCAGTGGTTATTCAGCAACGGGACCAACGTCTTTACGTGACTTCCGAACCACGTCGAGAGTGAACTTCTATCACCAGAAATACACATCTCTCACTCCTCATTGGAATGGCCGAGAATCGAACCCGCGACCACCGAGGTGGGACGCCAACACCATAACCAGCATAATGAGTTTACATTTCGTATAGTATGTCAAGAGTTTTATATTGTGAATTTCAAACTACTGGTTATATTATTAGCACTAATCTGAACTAGTAAAGTTACTTAAATTAAAAGTTGATAACTTTGCGATTGGAACTATGAACAAAGTGGAGGCCATAATAAAGTAACACAATTTCCAAATCAAAGCTAATAGGGAATAGGGTATTGTGGCTATCACGATTGCATGCTGCATCTAACCAGCAAACTAAAAAAAAAATTTAAGTATCAAATTTCAAAGCAAAGCAATACCAACGTTAATTTTTGCCTTGAAAAAAGGAAACTTCTTTATAGTACAGATTCTTAGAGCAACTAAATTTAACAGCTAAAACTAACTTTAAACCTATAGCTTTTTTTACAGCTTAAATTCCAATACAGCTTAAATTCTAAAAGTAAATCTTAAATTACATTTTAATGTTCCAAATACGCAGTACAGTTATTTTAACTAACATTATGAAAATAAAGAACCAGTTGTTACTTTCAAAATCCTAAAAATGTAATGTTAAAACAAAAACTACCAGAGTCCGAAAAATAAAAGCCATAAGGAGTTAAGTTACTTTAAAATTCTAAATATAAAATTACATTATCCCAATTTTAACATCTATACTCATGCGCTTCACACGAAAAAAAAATTAAATGAACCTCCTATGTTCTGTACCACCTATAGGTCCAAAGACCTATAGGGGTGGAGGAGAAAAAAATAAGTTCACAATTACTCACCTCAACATTAAAAAAAAAAAATCTTTGAAGAATAGGTATTCAATTTTTCCAGTCTTATTAATACATTAGTAGTCTTCAAATTATTTTCCACCAAAGGGTATTAACAAGTTACTTCTGCTTTATAAAGTTTGGATTCGCTAGCACCTGGGGGTATTTTTAAGTGATTAGAGCTCTATTATGGCTAAATAAAAGTGCTTATAAGACTTACGATATATAATTTAAGAACATTAGAAACCATTTACACCCGTCACTAAACATGTAAAGTTTTATTAGAGAATATCTAAAGATAAATTGCTAACCTCCACGGAACGTTGCAAATCTCCACAACTCTGGTGGAATCACAAGCTTAAAAAAAGAAAAAGAAAAAAAAAGCAAGCAAGCAAGACCTCCCCGCATTTACGTTAACCACTCCTGGCTTACAAATTTACCCCCAGCCGCACTTTCCCCTTTTACGTTACTTTAATTACGAACAGGACACTTGGTTCAGGAAGGCAAAAAAAACGCAATCTCAAACATTTACTCACCAGGAACTTGGCACAACCAGGGCGAGAAGCTGTGCTTTCAGCGTAATATGGCCGTCGAAAAACAACAATAGTGAACAAAACCTCAAACAACAAACTACAATCATCAACTCCTACTGAACACTAAAAAAACAAAGACAGAAACAAGCACCAAGACCATACAAAGCACGATAAATCACTAAAACAACTACGACACCAAAATTTCACACCGCCCATCAAACACTACAATTCCAACCCAAACACCAATCAACATCGAGACTACACAACACTCAAAACACAACAAATCAACAACACAAACACCAATTAACATAGAGTTCACAACTCAAACACAACAATTCACAAATCAATCAACAGAAACGCACAAGCTCAACAACCTTCAGACGGACACAAGCACAAACTCAATTACACAATAGCTATCAAAATCCAGAAAACACAACCGCAACTCACTACCTTTGACCAGACTGACTGTCCCAAAAACTGCCAAAATACTGACTCCGACTGCCTTCACTGACTGACTGATTGTTTCTGATTCTGACTACCTTCACTGACTGTCTGACTGACTGACCGACTGACTGACTGCCTCTGACTCCAACAGACTACACTGCCTTCACTGACTGACTGCTTCTGACTTCGACGGCCTTCACTGACTGACTGACTAACTGACTGCTTCTGACTCAAACTGCCTTCATTGCCTTCACTGACTGACTGCTTCTGACTCCGACTGCCTTCACTGACTGACTGACCGACTGACTGATTCTGACCCCAACTGCCTTCACTGCCTTCACTAACTGACTGCTTCTGACTTCGACTGCCTTCACTGCTGACTGACCGCTTCTGACTCCGACTGCCTTCACTGACTGATTGACTGACTGCTTCTGACTCCAACTGCCTTAACTGCCTTCACTGACTGACTGCTTCTGACTCCGATTGCCTTCACTGACTGACTGACTGGCTGACTGCTTCTGACTCCAACTGCCTTCACTGCCTTCACTGACTGGCTGACTGACTGACTGACTGCTTCTGACTCCAACTGCCTTCACTGCCTTCACTGACTGACTGCTTCTGACTCGTCAGACTGCCTTCACTGACTGCCCGCCAACAAGCAATTCACTCATTGACTACCCTTACACCATATTCTCTCTCTCTCTCTCTCTCTCTCTCTCTCTCTCTCTCTCTCTCTCATGAACGTTGCAAGTTTCCATGCCTGCGTGAACTGGTTCACAATCCATAATGCTGCATTGCAGGCATTGCAGATAAAATCTTGTAGATTACCCCTGATCCTGAAAGAGATTAGATTTGTAGTTCAGAAATATAGACCCATGACCCACGAAGAAAATTAAATTTTAGGTGACTACATTTAATTAAATAATATATTTACAGAGATTGTTTGAATAAAATAAAAAAACTATTCACTAGAACACAAATGACAAAATCAAAGTTGTGACAATCTGCAAACAAGGAAAGGTGGTAAAGTGATAACAAGTGAAACGGAAGCAATTATCAAGGGGAAGTAGTGGATTGTTTGTTTGTTTGTATCGTTTTTACGTTGCATGGAACCAGTGATTATTCAGCAACGGAACCAACGGCTTTACGTGACTTCCGAACAACGTCGAAAGAAGGGGGGAAGAGTAGTGGAGAACTAAGAAAAATGAAAATATTTCTAAAACTTACACCAATAACTGTTGTACATTAATTTCAGTGTAATGAATATTTAGCTATAGTGTTGAATAGCAAAGCTCAATTAGAGTACTGATTAACTGTAAATTCTAAGTGAAATAAAAGATACAGCTATAACCTCAAATATTGAATAACTATGCTAAATTAAAGCACGCTAAACTCTAAATCCTTAGTGAATATACAAGTATCAGAGCGTTTTTAAGTATTCAATTAAAATATCAAATTGAACTATTGACTAACAAGGCTAAATTCTTACCAAATAAAGATAAAGCTATAACCTCAAATATATAAGGCTAACAAACTCTTAGTAAGAAATGACTTGTCCTTTCAGAGAGTCTTGAGGATGGGGGTGAATTTCCCTGCAGATTCTCGCAGCCTGGCCATCGATATGACCTCTGTATCGGTTGATGATGGGAAGAACTCACCTGGGACTATTAAGGTTTCCCTGTAGACTTTCTCTGC
>NC_061101.1:58097752-58125316 GCF_015104395.2 Macrobrachium nipponense | reverse complement strand
GACTTTCTCTGCAGGCGATGCTTCGCTGTTGGCCCTCGGAGCAGTGCGGAGGCCGAGGAGGACCCCAGGAAATCCACCTTCTCAGAGCCGAAGGTACACTTGTTGAAATGGACAACTAATCGATTCACCTGAAGGTGCTGCAAAACGGCTCAGATGTGTCGCAGATGTTATCGCAGTGACCTGGAAAAAATGAGGATGTTATCCACGTAGCAAACGCAGAAGGGCAGGTCTCCTAGTATGCTGTCCATCAGGCGCTGGAAGGTGGCTCTGGCATTCCTCAGGCCGAAGGTGGAGTAGGAGAAGACATAGGAACCGAACGACGTAATGATGGCTGGCTTAGGGATGTCCTCGGGGTTGATCAGTACCTGAAAATATGACTTGAGAAGGTCCATTTTTGTTAATAATGTTGCCCCATGAAGAGCCCCCGTCAGGTCCTGCATGTTAGGCAGGGGGAAATGATCTGGCGTAGTCACTAAATTAAGCCGACGGTAATCCCCACAAGGTCTCCAGGTCTTGTCCACCTTCTTGACCATATGAAGGGGTGATGCCCATGGGCTGGAGGCCTTCCTGCAGATGCCCATCTGCTCCATCTCTGCAAAGGCCCTTTTGGCATCTTGAAGTCAGTTCGGTGGTAGCCTGCTAAACATTGCGTGTGTGGGTGGGCCAGTGGTCACGATGTGATGATAGATGCCGTGCTTGGCTGAGGTTCTGGCCATCTGACGAAGTTCCGGCTTGAATACGTCGGAGAACTTCTGAAGAAGGGCACTGAATTTATGGGGCGCTACAGAGCAGATGGTAGGAATTCTTGGGCCTGTGGCGAGGGGAAAAGACTGGCAGGTCCCTGTGTCAAGGAAGTGTTTGTGGCCCATGTCAACCAGGAGCCCGTGTTGTGCCAGGAAGTCTGCTCCGAAGAGGGGATCCTTGACATCGGTGATGATAAAAGGCCACACATAGGTCCGACCCAGAATGGATATCCTGTGAGATCTTGTACTGAAGGAGCGGATGGGGCCCTTCATGGCCATCAGGGCAGCGGTGGCGTTGGTGACGCAGCTATGATCATCCTTCAAAGGTGGGAACACCGACTGCATAGCTCCGGTGTCTACTATCATCCTCCTGCCAGAGATCTCATCATGGACGTAGAAACCTACGGGTTGTGGCCTCTGAAAGAGCGCGGCCATGGCTGCTGATCGGGGCAGATGTCCTCCCCATTTTTTGACTGGCTGTATGAGCATGGTTTCTCACACTGTTTGGCGTATTTGCCAAATTTCCCGTGGTAGAAACTCCATGCTGGATTTCCACCTCGCTGCTGTGTTGGGGATCCTTTTTTGTATAGCGTTGATTTCTGCCGCTTCTGCTCCTGTTGTGTCGTCCTCCATCAGGCATCAGTGGGGTGGAAAAGGTGGCCGCCCAGGAGGCCTTGGTCAGTCTCCAAGCCTTCACAACCAGTTCTTTATTGGATAGGGCGTGGATCTCCGTTATTTGCTTCCTTACCTCCAGTTCCAACTGACGGAGGAATATCTCCTGCTTAAGGCTGATCTTGCGTTGCCCGTCATCATCCCACTCCAGCTGGAGGATGAGGTCTATCAGTCTATTCTAGGAGATCTGTGAGTCTCTATATCACATGGGGTTTGTTACCAGGTCGTAGATTCGGGCAGCCCTGTCGCCTTTAGATCGGTGTAGCATATCTCTCTCTGCCTTTAGATCGGTGTAGCGTATCACGTCTGGCTGCGCAATCATCCATGGGCACATTTACTCATAGACTTCATCTAGCATGGCCGATGTGATGAAGTCAGCATTCATGACTTCGTCAGAGACGCCTGCAATCTGGAACTGGCTTTCCGCGTGCAGGAATCATGCGGCTGGATTCTTGGCGGCAAATGGTGACAGCTTCACAGAAGTAGATGTGTCTGCCCTCTGGGGTGAGGCAGGGGTAGCGGGGTTGTTGACTGCCCCTAAAGTACTGGCTGCTGTGGTGCGCAGCATGTCTCCCTGAAAAACTGCGTAAGCCGAGCGAACGCCTAAACACTCCTTGTTAGATGTGCCGTAATTAGTCTCCTAATGGCGTCGGTGTCGTCCTTGGAAGGGAATTCTCAGAGACCTAAAGTGAGGCGCCGCAATAGGTCCGCTAAAGGTCTCTGAAGGTGAGTAGTGGGTAGTTTAGTTTATATATATATATATAATATATATATATATATATATATATATATATATATATATATATATATATATATATATTACTGTATATGCAGTGGAATCGCGAACATTTCAAGTGAAGCATTATATATATATATATATATATATATATATATATATATATATATATATATATATATATATATATATATATATATATAATTAGTTCATTCATTAATGAAATGCAGGCGCTGATACTGTTTTTTAAATTAACCTGCTAGTTCAAAAGGTCAAAAGTGTTTTGCTTGCATGATACTGGAAACTATCCATGTATGTATTAAGATTTGTGACCCCTTCCCCCCGCCCACCTGGAAAATATGCTGTTGGCGCCCATGCCTAGTTTGTTTTGTTTAGAATGTAAAGCAACTTACGGATGCCTTTTTTTTTTTATGAAATCATAGTGACAATTGATCCCTTGAAGCACAGTTTGCCCGTTATTATGGAGTTGAGATATATGCCCTTGGTCAGACAGCCTTTTAATACTTTAGTGACGAATCAGCACAAAACCAACTACAGTTGGGTATCAAAATGACCTGAACGAAGACGACTTCAAATGTTGGTTTTAGAGCCTTCAAATCTGCTGCCCCAAGACTGACATTCTTTTTTTTTTTTTTTAACCCCTAGTTTCATGAGCTCCCACATGTAAGGACAATTGGTGAGGATTTGGCCCCTACCCCCTGAAATCCTGGAAAAAAGTTTATATATAATATATATATATATATATATATATATATATATATATATATATATATATATATATATATATACACATATAGATATCATAAGCTGTTGCTTTCTTAATGCATAACGTCCTCTCCGTAACTGTATGAAGTGTTGTAAAATTGTTTGCAATATTTTCAGATTCCTTATTTAGCTCGGAGTTAGTATGTTCTAATAATGTATGTTCAGATTTTGAATAACATAATTTGAAAGTTAGAATAAAGTAGAATGTGAAAAGCGAGAGAGATTAGCATTGTCTGTTCGAAGTCTCCGTTTTGTTTTGGAATCCTGTCAATCTTACTCGCTCGAGTCTGTTTCATTTATCTGTAAAGTTTCATTTATCTGTAAAGTTATGTCATGTTAGAAGCTTCTAGAAGGATTGCACCATCTTTCGCAAGCCTAAAACGCTTCACATATGTATGATGCCTTTCATTTCATATAAGTTGTTAGAGATGTTTTTGTATTGAAAACTATATAATATTACTAGTAAATTAACTCTTATATCTCTCGATTTGTCAAAAGAGAATTTGTAGGCTCGTAAGTAGCTTAAACCTTGAAATGGAAAGTTTGTGACGTGACTCAAGGAAATGACGAAACTTGATTTCATTTGAGAAGTTTCTATAATCATATCTTTTACTTTAAAAGACTTTTATTGTCTTGAATCGTGTAATAATAAATGTTATTTATGATTGTAATCCCACTTTCTCTCTAATTACTGTTTTGAAAGAGAATTTTTACAATACTAGCTGAACGTTAGGTCCTTAAAACCATATGAGCCCGTCAGGCCTTTATGTTTTGCCCATACAAGAGAAATGTGGTCATTCCGAGACTTGCTATCGCGTTGCATAGAAGGCTGTGCAGAAGCCACACTCTCTCTCTCTCTCTCTCTCTCTCTCTCTCTCTCTCTCTCTCTCTCTCTCTCTCTCTCTCTCTCTCTCTCGTGCGAGAGATTTTTGATTTCACATTAACGTAAAGATTTTATATTTAGTGATTGATCACTCGTAAATTTTAGATTTGGTATTTCTTTGAGTTATTTAATATTGGTTAGGGCTTATTGTGGAATCTGAACAAACATTGTACAAGTGTGTAACAGCGCCTATTCTTTTTTGAAGTATAGTGAAATTTTGGAGCTAGCTGCAGCAGAAACATAATTGGTACCAAGGTAATGCGTTATTACAAGTTTTTTTTAGAGAAACTTAAAAACATATTTACAGTGGTTTGGTAAAACTTAAAAACATATTTTCGTGGTTTAGTGAAACAATTTCATTTTTTACACATTGCAAATTTTTATGTTTTGTGGTTATTTCTTATTGAAGTGATTGTTTGTGCATTTGTCGATTTTTCTTATTGAAGTGTGTTTTTTTTTATATATTCTGCGTGATTAATGCCTTCATTTTGCAATTTTGGTATTTTCCACATTTTTCTGTGTTTTCATTTACATTCACAATTTGATTAACTTAATTGTTTTCATTAATTAATCGTTGCACGTTTAATGGAATTTAACACTTGTGAATTAATTTCCATTTACTTAGAATTCTTTTTAAAGTTTTATTGTTGTTTAGCACTTGTGACTGAATTTCCAAATTTTAGTTATTACCTAACAATTTTGAATTTAGATTGATTTAATTAATTTTCTTTATTTTTTTGATAAATTAAATTTGATTTAATTTTACTTAATTAATTCAAGAATTAATTAAACTATGTGTTGTTTTCAAGTAACAGTAAATTTCCCTGAGATTATAAATTTCACTTATAAATTTTGAGTTTGATAATAAATTTTTGTGCTTAAAATTTTTATAAGTGTTTTCTTTTTCACCAGTATATTTAATTTTGTTGACTGTTTCCCTTCAATTTAATTGAAGTGAGTTAGAACCAGGGAAGTACTTAGACTTTTAAAGTTGTTGATGGAGTGATGCCCTTTAATTAATTTACTTACATATAAGATTACCTCACACCTGTTTTAATGAACTGAGTCTGATTTTCTGCAATATTGGTAAGTTGTTTAAGGGATCACTGTTGTCTTTAGAGTATTCAGTCGTATTTTACCTGTGATGAAGGTTCAGGTGTCTGTCTGTGGTGAGGTAATATTTAATGATTTGTAAGTGTAGTAACCAGATACTTGGCACTTCGTCACAAGTATTAATGGTGCCCAGAGACCAGGGAAAAAAGATTACATTATCACTCTAGTCTATACTGGTGGTATTAAGGATATAGTTTGCTAGGAGAGTGACCATAAAGTTTCGATTTGCATTTATTGTGTTGAATTGTTAGTTAATAACTTAGAGAAAATGGCTCAGTTCAAGGTTCAGGAATTTTTAGCAGCCCCTTCCATCCAAGTGCTATCTGAAACCTCTCTGACCAAATCACAGTGGAGTGCTATAGCAGTAGCATGTGGTGGTTATGTGTCTACTAGTATGGTAAAGGCACAAATAAGATGTATTGCTATGGAATCATTAATAGACTCTGGTCGAATAACTGATGAAGATGAGTTAGAATTAGCTCAAGAGTTGTTGAAGGTAGTACGTGCTGATCTTATAAATAAGCAATAAGAAAAGAAAGGGAAAAGTGATGCAGAGTTAGAGCTTAGACGCATTGAAGCAGAAGAGAATTTGATTAAGCTGCAAATTCAAGCTGAAAGAGAAAGGGAAGACAGGGAGAAAAGAGAAAGAGAAGATAAAAAAGCAGCAGAAGATGAAAAAGAAGTCTCAAGACGACGGGAGGTGTAATTGATAAGAACTAGATCCTCATTACCTGTAACATCGTCTAACCGTAACCAAGGTAATCAAGACCCTGTATTTGATGTAGTAAGAGTACAGAAGTTAATCCTTAAGTTTACTGAAGAAGCTCCAGATGAGTTTTTTTTATCACTTTGAGAAAGTTGCTTCAGGTATGGGATGGCCAGAAGATAAATGGTCAGTTTTGCTACAAAGTGTCTTAATTGGTAAAGGGAGAAGTGCTTATCTAGCCTTAACAGCTGATCAGTGTAAAGACTACAAGGTACTTAAACACAATGTGCTACAAGTTTACCAGATGACCCCAGAGTACTACAATGAAAGATTCAGAAGTTTAAAAAAAGATGAGAAGGGAACCTCAATTATGCTTACAAAGTGAGAAGGTGTTTTAAACGTTGATTAGAGTCTGCTAAAGTTAAAACTTTTGATGAGTTGAAGAATTAGTTGTCCTTGAACAATATCTTAGGGGAATTCCTGAACATATAAGAGCCTATTTGAGAGAGAGAGAGAGAGAGGAAGAGAAGAAGAGAAGAGCGGCGAGAGAGAGAGAGAGAGAGAGGAGAGAGAGAGGTTAAGAAACTTGACAAAGCTGCTACACTGAGTGAAGATTACAATATAATTAGCAGCAAATGCATTTACAATGCCAAGTACCAGAATCAACAACACCCAGGTTTTAAGTTACATCCAAATATCAGGAACAAATTTAATGGGAAACCTACAAGTGATACTACCAAAAGTACACAAGGTAATACACCTCAGGAAACTAATGTGAAATCGTCATCCAATTTTTCAAGACAGTTACAGAAACCTAATGTTGTCTGCTTTAAGTGTGGAAGAGCAGGACACTCCAGTCAAGAGTGTTACCGGAATCAACAGCCGTCAAAGCCAGTTGGTCAAGTAGTGAAAGGTGACCAGGTGGAACAAACTACGAAGAGTTGTGTATGCTGACAAAGTATTGTTCTGAGTCAGGAAGAGAATGGGAAGTTTGTTTTATCCTTGATGTTGTTTGAAGTTAGGAATGCTTATCAAGAAAGTATGGGTTGTTCACCTAATGAAATGATTTTGGAAGAGAAGTGAGAGGACCGTTGAATATTCTTGCAGAAATTGGAAAGAAATCAAGAGGAATCCAAGGAGAATATGTGAAGAACTTAAGGAAAAGGTTGAAAGAGATTAGAAAATTCTCTTTAAAAAATTTGAAAGTGAGTAAAAAAAGAAAAGGAAAGGAGATATGATGCTAAGACTAAGCTAAGAAGTTTTAGTGTTGGTCAACAAGTGTTAGTGTTCTTACCTGTCAAAAGATTTCCCCTCACTAATAAATTTCAAGGTCCTTACAAGATAATTCAGAAGTTAAGTGATAGAACTTATGTGATTGAAACACCAGAAAGAAGAAGAAGACAAAGGAAGATACACATGAACCTCTCGAAACCTTATTTCTCAGAAACTAAAACTGAAACTGTGTCAATAACACAAACAACTTTATCTACAGAAGATGATAATGGCTACGAATTGGGAGCTGAAAGCAAGATGAATAATTCTTCAATTTTGGAAAATTTGGAGGATAAACTGAAACATCTGAGTGTTGAACAAGGTGAAGACTTAAGTGAAGAAATTAGAATTTTCCCAGAAATTTTTGCAGATGTACCTAGGCGTACTGATCTGACCAAGCATGAGATCAAGATTCAAGAAGATGGAAAACTATTCAAGCAAAGAGCCTATCGCTCATCACCTTATCATCGAGATGTTTTAAGGAAAGAAGTTGAGTATTTGCTGCAACATGGATTGGCAGAACCCAGTTCAAATCACTTCAGTTCTCCATGTGTGTTAGTGAAGAGACTGCAGATCGACCCACAGGCGGATGTCAAGGTAGGAGTGGCTTTCAAAAATCATTTAGCTAAAATTTACAAAAAATTCTCAAGGGACACTACCAATAAACGTACCCACTGTAGGAGACAACAAATCCACACCTGAGTAGATTCAGCCTTTAAGGATTTTATGAGAAACTATATTGGCTATTTGTGGTATGAAATGAAAATGTTTTGCGTGCAGTGATGCTGGATTGTCAGTGTAAATCCAAAAAATAGAGAAAAATAGTTCATTTATCTTAATTTTTTTATTATTTGTATTCATTATGGAATGGGAGGTAAACAAATATTATTTGAATTGATAAGATCAAAATAGAAAATATAGTAACGAATATTATTGATAAATAAATTATAAGGACACCTTGTGTTGAAACGCCGAATCGAATAAATACTGCACTACAGACAAATGCGTGATTTAACAATGTTAATAACCATGGTTTATGATTATTAAAATGGCAACGAAAACAAGTTGTACAATTGATCCGAGGCCAAATCTGAACTGATTGAACAATATTCATGCTTAGTAAGACAGTGAAAGTTATAACAAATGTCGGTATCTCTGAATGCAAGTTCCCTCAAGCTGAGAAAGTGGCTGTTGTTAAACAACTGGATCATCAAAGCTGAACTCCACACAGGCCTCTTTCGAATGCATCTTTCATGTCCGAAATGTGAGATTATGTCATTCTTGAACAGGATAGTTAGTCGGTTTATCCCAATCGATTAAAGTTCCGTTGTAAACGACCTAATAGGAACAATCAATAGAGCAAATGTGGTATTTTGGGCTGCTTGATCGCAGCGCTGTTTTCGATGCAGGTATTCATGAACCTCTTTCAAATGATTTACGACCAATTGTTATTGCTCAATATGATTTTGAGAACCTACAGAAAATGCTGTGTCCAAACGGGGATCTCGACTTAAGAAACATAAAGAAGAGGAGCACCTCAAGGCCACTGGTGCATTAACTCCGATTTCATCTTACATTATGAGACATGCTACAGGGACGTAGTAGGGGTCAAGTTTGAACTATTTGCAGATGATACCTAATTTTCTTTTTCATAGACGATACTAACGAGACAATTGAGATAATAAATGATGTTCTCTTATAAAAAGTTGGTAGGAAGAAAAAATGAAATAAGAAACCTCGGTAGTTTTCGGCTCAATATAAATAGAAATATAGTTTCGATCGCTGACAAAGTACGTGATTTATTTGTGGTACTAGACTGTTATTTGTTTCTTTGTGGTCAAATGAAAAACTGTAAGGGTTACTGCACATCATCTTAGAAATATTTCCTTTGTTAAAGATTATATTGGAGAGTGCTCCATAACAAACTTTTGATTGTGTCGTAAACTTGGTGAACAACTGCAGAAAATAGTCTGCTTAAGGTGCAACTTAATGCTAAATAGAGCTAGAATAATGTGCAAAGTATGTTAAATGATTCATCAAGCTGTTATGACTGTGTCCAAATCATTTGAATGACTTGCTGCTTATAATAATACATCCAGTGCATGAATTCAAAACAAGAATAGGCACAGATGGACTCAAGTTATTTGAGCCAAAAGTAGACTTTAGAAACTTGTAATCTGCTGACCCAAGACTTTGCAATAAGCTCCCACTTGGTATCAGGAAGACTGAAAATATAAAGTCGTTCAAGAAAAATGAAAGACTTGGCTTTTTCTGAATGCCATGATTGACTGTGGATTTGACAATGCATAGGGAAGTACTCAAGCCAATGAATAAAAGGCTCTTAGCTTGTGTCTGCATTGCTATGAATGTGGTTAGTTGAGATTGCATATAAAAAAAATACGCAGTAATATATTTTTACTGCGTCACAATGCGTCATACGCCGGAGAATATTCATTCTCTTGTGCGGGCAATTATTGATGAAAGGTTTCTGTTATGATGCGCAGAGGCTAATCCGACCAAGACCCAAGAAGTCATAAAACGAAGAATCAGTCAATTAGCGCGAAAGAATCAACAAATTTTTTTTTTTTAAAGTTCCCCTTCAACAAAACCAAGGACGCTGTAGTACTCTTCCACACGAATCGTCCAAGTTTCAAGACAGGAGAATTCGTGGTCCTTGATGGTTGACGCCAAGAACACCGGGGTTCTCTGTCTGCAACTCTGCAAGCAAATTTGTAGTTAGCCGTCGACTCTGGATTCTGGAAGAGTTACGAAGTATTCCTGAGCATCCTGAAGCAGTTCCGTGCTGGTTGGGTTTGCTATTGGGGTTTGTCCGCGTGATAGGTGGTCTGCGTTTATTTGTGGCGACTTTCTCAGGCTCTGCAGAGTTAAGTTTCTTTACTTTCATGTTTGTTTGTTAACTTTGTTTTCTTGACTCCAATTCCTCATTTTCTTCCATTGTCGCAAGGGTTTGTGGTATGATTACGACTTATTGGCTTGTTGCACCAGGCATAATTTCCTTAACAGAGCCTTTTAAAACTTTGATTTAAAGGTTTACTTGAAACTAAATTTAAATTTTATTTACTGTACTGTTTTTCTTAACTTTGCTGTATGCCGTTTATATATCAAAGTAATTTGTGGCAAACATTCAGTATTTGGTCTGATATTTTTTAGTTAAATTCCTTAAGCTCTGGTTATCATATGTTAATTTATCCCTCTCTAGCTTCTAGACTGTAAAGCTGTTGATGGTTTACTTTACTAATGCAGCACAAACATACGTAGATTTCCAGTGTCAGATGATGTGTTTGTCCATAAGTTTAGTATTTAATATACAACTTATTTGGAAATGAAGTGACTGTGTAAAGTTTAACCAAATTCTTAGATATGAATATACCTTTTATCTTTTAAATTTACTTTGTGTGAATCTTTACCTTATTTTTAAGTATCAAAATATACCTATCTTTTAACGAAGTGGCTTTGTGTAAAGCTTAACCGTATTTTTACTTAATTATACCTTTTATTTTCTTAAAGATAAATAGTGATATATCTATTTTATTGAAACAAATGCGTATCCTGCAATAGTTCTAAATTTAAAATTCTTACAGAGTTGACATCCATACCATTTCAAGAGGAAAACTACGCATGTGAGAAATAGGTCAAAATGCCCCAGTCAGAAACTTTCTCAAATTATACCCAAAAACGGGCTTTCAATCTCCCAATGTTTGACTTAAGGTGTAGTATTTTGTCACCTGTACTAAGGTTTTCAAATTGAATTTTTGTCAGTTTCCAAACTTATTTTTTTTTTTCCCTTCCTCCATCCGGGATGGAGGAGCCTCTCATGCCTTGTTCCGATAGGTCGGGCGAGGCATGAGGGGTTACTAATTTTATTATTTCGGTATAAAGTACACGTGTTTCCTGAGTATTGGCGTACCTCGACTTTAGGCTATTACTTTTAGACTTGAAAGTAACGTAACGTTTATAAAGTATTATAGAAAGAATTTTGCCGTTATAATTTTTTAACATATTTTTACAATGCAAGTTTTATATTACGACTATAGTTAACGTAACTCCTGTAGTTAAGGCAACTTAATATTTCTTATCAAGATCCCAATTTTTTAAGTACAATTTGTTTTAATTTTGCATCTGCCTATAAGATGGTTTAACTTGTTTGGTTTTAAGCAAAAAATTTGGTAACATTTTTTTAAAAACTAACTTTATAAAATAACTTTAAAAAGTAGATAATTTTAACACTTGAAATTTTAACGAAAGTTATAGCTGCTGTTTTCGATGTTAACCTTAAGGGAAACTGTTAACCATACAGTGAAGAAGCTTAGGTTTTCAGAGTACAATAGACAAATACACTATTTTATACAATTAGTGATGTTATGACGTGGTATCCTCTTAAGCTTGGCTAACTGACCTTTTGTCATTTCGTTCTGAACCTCATTCCTTCTGAACGATCGTTTATCCATTTGTTAGCGAATTTTGGGTTCGTTTGCTGACCTTTTTTCTACCTTTGAGTGGTTCGTTGGTTTGTGTAGAAGCAAATTTAGATCTATCGTGAAGGCTTAATTGAAGTTAAAACATTCTATTTTACTGACAGATCTTTTAAGTTTAATTTTGTATGTATTAAATACAAAACATTTCTGCCGTAGTTATTTTTGCTTTGCAGGATGTGGATTGGAATGGTTGAGTTAGTTGTTCAAGAAGTCTGGTATTCGTTGCTTTTACAACAATATTTTTTTTGACTAGGTGAGATAAGAGCCTGGTGTTACTGATATACTGCACATTATGCCAAAAGTTGTCTTGCTTTGATTGGAAGGTGTAACCAGTCGACTATTTTTACAATAAAGCTCACATGAAAGTCCTTAAGTTTTTGGTCATAAATTCCGAAAGTATGTGAAGAACTTGTAAGTTTACATTGACCGGGTGGAGTCTTAGAATCGGCAGTGTTTTAAAATACCATTAGTAAGTGGCTTAATGTAACTTAGATCACAGATACGTAGAGCCTGATGTTCGCTCAGTTGGTGATTAGGGAATTAGTTATGGCGTTTTACTCTTGAATACCTGAAATGATTGTTTTGTCTGGTAAAACTTATGGAAAATGACCTAAGCAAATGACTGGAATTTTGTGAGAATCATAACTTTGGATTAAAGAGTTCAATGAATTTCTGAAAGCTCATAAATAATGGTAAAGTCAAACCGAAGACAGTTGACAAGGCACTCGTGTAGCCTATTATAAAGCAGCCTAAAGGTGACTTAGCTTATCTATTTGGGGACTTGACCCACAACCTAAAAATGGCAAATTATATCCATACGGAGAAAAATACTGTTAAGTGTGAAGCAACTTAGGAGGTGTTTTTATATTGAGATGTAGCTGTCTGCTAGTCTTAATGATAACGGCTGGTGTCCTGCTAAACTATATGAAAGTAACTGAGGACGTACTCTGACTGATATTTTAAAGCAAAATAGAAATGAGAAATCCAGGGTTTGAGTTAGTCTTGAAATATTCTCTAGAGTCCCACACTATGATAGGAGGGCTCCACTTTGACTAGGTCATTAACTCAGAATTATTGGTTGACGTTCCCAGATTCTTCATCAGCCTATATAACCATATGACACAAATTCACTAGACCTACTGTTAGATACAGTGGTACAGGTATGGTTGCTTTATTAAAAGCAATCACCGGTTTGTTAAGAGATGATTAAATAAAAAACATCTATTTTTGTTCTTTATTTCCGAGATCTTCTTATAAAAGGTGAGTGGTCAACAATCGTTGACCTGCGCTATGAATCTCTCTCACGCCAACAAACATGCCTTAGACTCTGGTACATGAACGCACAAACTAACAAATTCACAAAACTACAATAATTTGATTCAAGACTTATCAGAGAATGGTTATATTAATTTGTCTTGGAAAATGAAATACTAAAGTCACTCGGATTTGATAGAACATTATCTTCATTTAGGTAAGGATAAACAACGTCTATCACATGATTGACCTCACTTGGTTGTTTAGTCTGTTGCTCCTGCTGACCTCATGACGACCTCGGCGCATTACTCACAACAATTCACTGTGACTACCACTTCACCCCACTGCTTTCTCCTTCTCCCTTCTTATTAATAATAATATGCAATGTATAATTACACATGAGATTGATAAAATGAAACTGACTGAGCACTGAAGACAATTATTTTCCTGAGAGTTTAAGCGCTTTTTTCACTTAAGAACTTTGAATTAGAAGTATAAAGTGGAAACTAGATTGGCCTTCGAACTTAGAGAAATATTACAAAAAATTATCATAGATTGCGAAAATATGTGAAGTAAAGTTTCTTGAACTGGTAATGGTGTTTTGACTGTTGGTATGTAGTATACCAGCTCATTCCAGTTAAGCCGAATTCGTTAGTGTCAGTTGTGGATGTATCACTGACTTTTTTGTGGTAGAAGCAGATACTTTGTTTTCGTTAATCCTCAAAATTAAGATATTTTGATTATCAGTAATGTTTAGTTTTGATTAACTTAATTATCAGAATTGTTGGGTTTCCTCTAGGCCTGTGTGATATTTAAGTTATGAATAGTAACGATTTCTGTCAAACTTTCGTCATCTTGAATGGGGTGGAAGATATGATTAATGAAAAGCGTCGAGTGCTCGGTTGACTTACATCCATGCGGATGTATTAACACTACTGGAATTCTTACGGACTTGGGTTTCCACGACTGTTCGGCCCGTCCACACGGTCGAGCTTTGGTCGACGAACTTTTTCCAATGTGACGTCAGAAGCGGAGAAACAGCGGGAAAAAGTCAGAACTTTACCACCGTTTTCTCCGCTTCTGACGTCACATCGAACAAAGATCGTCGAGCAAAGCTCGGCCGTGTGGACGGGCCTTAAGAAGCAGCAAAATTGATTGCCGAACCTTCTGAACTCTGGACAGCCGCAAGGAATAATTCATGCTTTCATTTCATTGGTTTTATATAGTAGTAACTACCAGTTGTGCTCAAGTTATTTAACTTTATATTATTAAAAAGGACTAAAGCTTACAGCCTTCTCTAACTCACCGCAGATATCTGATACAATAAGAATAGAAAAGCATTAACATTAACGTCTAGATAAGCCTGAACGGTCCCTCTCGTAATTACGACGCTGAGTTTTCCTATTGCTTCATTTTCGATACTGGAGAAGAGCGCATCAGTGGCGTGATCGGTATGGACTTGACCTGCCACCTCGGTGGCCGCGAGTTCGATTCTCGACCATTCCATTGAGGTGTAAGAGACGTGTATCTCTGGTGATTAGAAGTTCACTCTCGACGTAGTTCGGAAGTCACGTAAAGCCGTTGGTTCCGTTGCTGAATAACCACTGGTTCCATGCAACGTAAAAACACCATACAAACAAAACAAACAGTAGTTTAGTCTTTCAGCAGCCATCACTCATAGCTGTGCTAATGTCGTTATGGCATCACTTGAGGACTCGGGTTTATGGGGCTAGGATTTCCTGATGCTATGTCAGAAGCAAATGATGGCACCGATGAGGTAGAAGAGGATCTCGATAATTTGGATGGTAGTGGTACTGATTTTGCTGAACTGTTGGAAGTTTTACCATCTGAGCATAATTCCTGCTTTGCTCATACACTGCAACTGGTCGTGAATGATGGCTTCAAAGAAGGACAGTTAAATGTTAAACTGAGCAAAACATCAAAATTGATTTCTTATTGCATGAATTAACAATAGCAACAGATGTTTTAGAAGGAGAAAGAAAATCAGAATCAGGTTGTGCCACTCGTTGGAATTCGCAGTTAAAGATGATCAGATCTATTTTGAGAGTACCAGAAGAAAAGCTGAACAGTTTGGATGGTGCACCAAGACTTGGCCCTTATGGCCAAGATATTCTTAATGACATGGCTAGAAATTTTTGACCCATTTGAGGAGGCCGCCGACTTTGCCCAAAGACTGAACTGTGTGTCCTTCAGCCCAGTCATTCCATGTGTGCTAGAGCTCAAGTTTCACTTAGAGACAGTGGTTTGGTATTTGGATTGAAGAGGTTATTACAGAAATGCCTCCAGGTGTATGAAGAAAGGAAAATATATCAAATGGCAACTATTCTGATCCAAGATTTAAGTTAGATTGGTGTTCTGAAGAAGAGAAAAAGGTGAATCCTAAGTTCTGCCATAATTGCAGGCCAGTTTATGTTCAAAGGTACTACAGCTCGTGCAAACATGGATCTTGCCACAGACCATACAGAAGATGCACTAGGACGTACGTATATAGTTCAACTGAACCAAAAAGGAGGAAAATGTTTCGTTTTATGGGTAACCCAGTTCGATAATGCTACCCGAGTCAGCCATGCATTTCAGAAGAGAGAGATGTGCTAGTATACGGGAAAGACCACAGAGAAACATTTCATACTATTGTTAAGATTGCACAAAGTACCTATCATTCGCTGCTGCTTTTGCCCGAGTAGAAAGAATTTTCAGTATTACAAGAAAAGTATTTCGCCCAGATAGATGTCGTCTTCCTGACAAGAATTTTGAGTCTGTGATGTCTGTAATCGTATGAGAGAGAGAGAAATATAATTTTGTTCAGAACTTTTCCGAAAAATATAATTCTGTATGAATTATTCTGAACAGTATCGTATTTTTTTTCATTTGCGGTGGAAATCTACTTTGCATTACAGTATTAAGAGTAGCAGTGTAAAATTAAGTTAAAAAGAAAAAAAATTGTATTACCTTAACCTATGGGCAGACCAATTTTGATCACTTGTTCATTAAACCCTATGAATATTACTTCACCTCTTTTCGGCACTATGGGCTAAGGTTCACTGACTTATACTGTGAGAACTAGGTACTCAGGTATATCCTTTTAGGAGGCCTCTCTTAATAAAGACTGCTATAGTATAATACCAAATTTTCTCTTCATTAGATGTTTGTATGTGAATTTGTATTAGATATTTGCTATAGATTTTAAATCAAACATCACCAATAATAATAGAAAATCTGCTGAAATGTACTTGTACATTGCCAAGTACTTGGACTTGAACCTAAGTCTCGGGCAAATCTTCTGTACTTGTACTTGTACTTGCTCTTTTTCTCAGTACTTGTACTTGTCCACAAGTACCGTCTCATGTACTTGGACCCATGTCTGCTACACTCACTCCCTTGTCATGTCAAGCTACTTAAATCAAGCTTTATTGTTCCAAACATTTTGTCAGGAAATGAGCCGAGGTGAATTGAATAAAAAATGAAACTTTGAAACTATGAAGATTGACATAATTAAAGTCAAGCTTCATATTTCACCATGTGAAATCTATTCAGTAAGACGAGAGTTTAAAGTATATGTAGTTTTAAATATACCAAACATACCAAACACATCTGTTTGCATGCAGTTGTAAGGTTATGGAGTGGTTAGTTTAAAAACCTGACTATGTAATATTTCCAGAATTGTATATTTGAAAGAAGCAATGGCTGTTTTGTATCAAAGAATGAAGAAAGTTATTAATCGCCTTTTTATCTAAATATTCAGAGTCAGTTTTTGTTTGCCACAGCTCACGTCTGTTAATGCGATTTTCAATTAATTTTTTGTTTTGCAGGTATGGATTTATCATGAAGTAGCCAGGACCAGGCCAATGAAGTCAGCCGAATTGATAGATCTCACCAAGTCGAAACCGTAAGTTGAGATTCACCGTAGTGTAGAATTTTCATTGGTATATTCTGCATAATTCTATTTGGCCTCATCCGTCCAAAAAATGGTCAGGGGCTTGTTTTGTCACGTCATTTTTGAGCTCTATACATTCTCTGAGTTGAGCTTTTAATGAAGAGTTTTTTTCATTTCACAGTCTCATCTCTACAATACCACGACATCTAACGTGTGGTCTCATTAAGTCCTTGAATATTCCCATATATATATATATATATATATATATTATATATATATATTCTATATATATATATATATATATATTATATATATTATATATATTATATATTGCTCAAGATTAAGCTAGAACCAAGGAAAGAAATAGTCTTTTACCCAAGTTCAAAGAATCAGTACGAGTTGCCCCTTCGACTTTGGAGGAATCCATTCTCCTGTCTTTGAAAAAAGCTATCTCTTCTCCCATTGGTTGTTGGAATTACCCCACAGGGACTGTAGGAGGAGCTTACCAGGAGAAAGCTTCAAAAAGGTCTTGAACCCAGGAGAGGAGCTCTCACAAGAAGACCAGACCTCGGCGGAGGTCAGACACCTGGCTCCTTACCAGACGCCGCTGCTCCCCCCACCCACCCCCTCTCCTGGGTCCTGGCTTTCCCATGCTTTGGAAAGCCCAAGTATATTTTAAAAGTCCATAGTGTCGAGACTTCAAGAAGACAACCAGCATCATTACTCAGGTACTGTAAGGGGAAATTCCATTTCAACCAGGGAATTGTTTTATCTTTGTCTGTATTTTCATTTCCTTTTTCCAAGGCGACTTGTGCAGTGTTTCATTCCCCCTCGCCATCTGGGCTCAATTCTGTAATTACTCCCCTGTGATACTAGTAACATTCCCCTAGTGAATTTAAGCCACGAAATAGTTTCTGCTGTGTAAATTTCCCAGTCATTTCATTCCCCCATGAGTGGCCTTTTGATTGAGAGAAAATAGTGAGTAAAGTTCGCCCTCGTGTGCCCCCTGCCTCATGCCTATGTCCTCTATTTGCAGACAAACGCTGTGCCTGGCAGTTGTAGGACTTGGAAATCCTTTGAAGCTTGCAATTTTGATGCGTTGCGCAATTTCCCTCCCAAAAGCGTGGCCGACTGCTCCCACCACGTGTTCGGGTGGATGAAAAGCAGTTCACCTGCCCTTGTGTTCCTGGACCTCTGTAAATTTATGTAAATATAGTGCTTTTAAAACTAGAGTCCAGCTTTTATGTAAATTCCTCCCTCTTCAGTAAAACCGGCCTTATGCCTTAGTTTTTTCCATTTTTTTTTTTCTTTGTTCAAACCCCACGTCCTCTAGTCAAGGCCTAAATTTTCAATGTAATTGTATTTTCTGGGAGGAGAAGAGGTGGAATTTTGAATAATATATATATATGTGTGTGTGTGTGTGTGTGTGTGTGTGTGTGTGTGTGTGTATTATATATATATATATATATATATATATATATATATATATATATATATATATATATATATATATATATATATATATCCCATCGGCGGATCCACCTCCTGACCCCTGCCATGGTCCTCCCCAGTCTGTGAGTTTTACTGGACACTGTTGTTCCGCAAGTCGTTGAGCCTCGCTAAGCATTATGTCTGGGGTACACCCTCCGGCCTAGTCGTTATGACCTAGCAATGCTTCATACAATAGAAGTCTCGATGTACAGATGTATGCTGGGCATATCAACACATCATTACTCAAATATCTAAATATGAGAGATACACCTTTGATAAAGGTATCCGCTTTCTGACAATTTGAAATGACTTTGCATTCATTTAACTTCATGTTTCCTTCAAGGGATGGTGGTGTGCATATTTTGCCATTAATGGAAACGATTCGTATAGGAAATGTTTCTAATAATGATAAAAGTAAGCACACTATCAACCCTTGAAGGAGGAAAATAGTCAAAAAACTCTACGAACCTCGTCGCACGAAGGAAAACCCACATAAAATATTCAAGTGATTATTATTAAAATAAATCTTTTAGATATAAACAAATGCTAATCAAGAATCTAGCAATAGTGACACTTATCGAGATAAATTTTATCACAGCACTCATTGCTATGATCACAATGGAGAGAAATTATTAATGACAAAGAATGCTTTCATTTAGACGTTTCTTCTGCCGGTGTCGATGACCGGAGCATTTTTGACAACTACTTCCGTTCTTCTTCGAGAGACCAAGTCAGTAATCTTCGATAGTAGTAGGGTTTCAAACCAAGTCACTGTATTGGGCATTTGTGCTATCACATTTCCACCTCATAAAAAAAATAATAATTAGTCTCAGGGGTAGCGCTGTCAGTGCACCTCACAACTATGCACTGTAGGCATTCCTAAAGGTTCTTGGGCCCCTAGCTGCAACCCCTTCCATTCCTTTTACCGTACCTCCACTCATATTAATATTTCTTCCATCTTGCTATCCACCCTCTCCTAAAGATTATTTCATAGTGCAACTGCTTTGAGGGTTTGATCCTGTTACACCTTTGAAACTTAGTACCTACTCTCAATTTAATTTCCAGCGATGGATAACCTCTAAGGTTCCAATGTTTGGCCTGTGGCCTAAACGCTATAAGTCCATTCCATTCTCCATTTAAAAGCTACGAACGTAATAACAACATTGCTTGCGAATTTTTTTTTCATCTTTTATTAGAAAAATATATTAACGCAGTTTTCCAGTTATTTTATAGTATTTACTTAATTTTACAATGAACATTTTTCTTCTTACCAGGATTTGTGAATTAAGTTACCACGGCCATAGTGGTCTACATTAACCATGAATATGATGAGAAAGGTAAAAGATTAATCAAGTTAACAGTTCATTTTTATTAGCCGCAACCAATGAAACTGCCAAAGAGTTACTGTTTGTGAGTTTTGTCCTAAACATACCAAGGAAGAACGCTTTAGCTCTTCGTCGCTCTCCTTCCTACTTTGTTGTCGCTCTCCTTCCTACTTTGTTGTCGCTCTCCTTCCTACTTTGTTCGTCGTTGTTGTTGTTCTAGTTCTTGTTGCCGGGGGGGGGGGGGGGGGGGGGGGGGGGGGGGGGGGGGGGGGGGGGGGGGGGGGGGGGCGCAGGGTGATTGGTTAGGAAAACTATGGGAAAGTCTAAAAATATTTTAAAAAGGTGTTTCGCGTTGGGTTAAAGATACAGGAATTTATTTATTTGAATGAAAATGTAAAAAAATAAATATGTGGCATATTACACAGTACAGAGAAATTATTTCTAATATATTGTAGCGTGTTTGTCATTTTCGTTGGTGAAACAAGGCTCTATTTGACCGTAGATTTTAGCGCTCGCCACGAGTAAGCTGCAGATAGGATATGCCTTGTTTTTCTCTCTTTGTCTCGTTATCGTAAGTTTTTTTTTCTCCGCTTTCCTTATTGATCTTTCTTACAAAATATGAATGTATCTGTGAAAAAAGGGTGAAAAGTATCCGAGTCTTATTGCGTGTTAGTATTTGAAGAACATTACAGATGACCTTAAATCTTAAGTGAGCGAAACTAGCATTCCATAGCTGCCATCAGCCATATCACCCATCTTCACTACGAATGTAAAACTAATCGTGCAATTCAACTGAATGCAATATGATTTAATTTGATATGTAAAGAATGCGCCAGATAAGCTTGTGGTTACTACCTCAAATAACGTTAGTGAACTGACAATTTTGGCCAGCTTTATTCATTCATTATTTTTACAGCGGGTGGTTTGTAAATCACCTCCACGAACGTGTTGATGTTCGCTCACTGTCTTTCTGTCCTGACTTCCTTCGTTCGATCTTCCATCTTTACAGAAGAGGGTCTGTCACCATAGGGGGGTTTTAGGTGTATAAATACATCAGTCAGGCTGGATGTTTGCAGAAATGCTTTGCGTGTCGATCTTGTGGGACAGACATTACGTTTGTTATTAAGTTACAATACTCGATAGGAAGCGCGAGTTCATGAATCCAACTTCCTAAGCACTTGCATTTTCATATTTATTTAGAATATTTTCTTAAACTGTAGATTTGGTACTCAGTGCCTTTATCGTCATGGTACGAACTTTCACAATCACTTTCTTAACGATCTCAGTGTAAGGAGGTCTTGGAATGCATGCAAGAACTCCCCTCTCCCCCAACCTCTCCCTATAATGCACTTGACGGTCCCACTTCTATTGGGTGTTGCATTTTTTTCTTTTATTTCAAAACACAATGCATAACATTTAACAAAGCTGAACATTGCAAATTAGCGAAATGCAACAAAAAAAAGGGTTAATATAGATTCCTTAAACTAACACAAAAAAGGGAGCAAGGTTTACATTACATTTAGGAGCACATCTGAAAGAAAACATAATAAAGATACACTATAACCAATGAAGCCTTTCAGTTACAATCGAAATTTATGATTAATATATTTATTTGGTGTTGGATCAGTCACTTGTTCAGCCGCGTCTTGGATTCATTATCACGCGATTCCTGTTCACTCTGTGGCACTCTGAAAATGGTTTAGACATAAAGTAGAAACCTGTTAAGATAAACACGGTGAGGGTACGTACAAGTCCTCTGAAAATGGTTTAGTTATAAAGTCGTAACCTGTTAGGACTGACACCCGGTTTCCATTTCCGTCACTTAGGCCAAGAGAACTGCAGCCTGGAAAGTCGTAATTCACTCCCAGTAAAAGAAATTCCTGTTTTGTAGTTTTCATGACAATCCTGTAAAAGTAATTATAGTTGAATCTTTTTTTTTCATTTTTCAAAAACTATAAATTTATTTATTTATTTATTTATTTTTTTTTTTTTTATTTTTTTTTTTTTTATTTTTTTTTTTTCCATTTTTCAAAACTATAAATTTCCCGTGAACTTCATAACAGTTACGTTCAATAAGGGTTGCATTTCCATTCTCTGTTTCAAGTTCATCAGTTTTATCAGCTAAATTTCTCTTACAGCACACTAGCTGTATATGTTATTCCATTTTCTTTCATATCAGGTCATATATCCAATTCAGAGCAGGGTTGGTGTAATTACACTTGAAGAAATAAATTACAATTACAATTACTTAAAAAAAATTACAATTACAATTACATTTGAAATAGCAATTACATTAGTTACAATTTCTTAACAATGAATTCAATACAGTTACAGTAACAATTACAAGGAATTAGGATGCGATAGTAAACGCTCATCTCTGGCGCAGGAAACGGTTTATTGAGGTGAGCAAATCGAGCTAATAGGGTTTCATCAATTATTTCTTGAAGTGTAAGTGACAGAAGAGCAGAGGTCATATTAAAACAGTATTCATTAGCACTGGTTAGTCATCACTCCTAAAGGAGCCCGACCCATACCACTTCAATTTTTATAATGACAATTAAATGACAAATTACACCATCCTGTAATTAATGAAATTACATTTAGTATAATTTCATCTTCAATTACGAGATTCTGTCAGTGAATTACATTTGATTTAGATTACAATTACAATTACTCCAACCCTGTTTCAGAGTCAAGCTGTGTCTCGGACGAGTTGCGAGATGAGAATGCCTTCCTTTCTCCCCGGTGGAGATGCTTGGAGGAGAACCATCGCGTTCTTCAGTGCTTTCACCGTTGGAATCGCGTATTCATTTAATGACGACGCCGAACGAAGAAAACCTCGAGTTTCTGCGTGGAGCCCTCGAGCTCAACTTTTAGAAATCGCGGTGGAAGCAATTTCTTCCATTGGCTTAAATGACAGGATTTACATGTTGGAAAGGATCGTTTTGCTTGTCTCTGAAGCCGCAACTTTGGTAGCTCAGCCGCCCAAGGGCAGACATCACATATCAAGGAGAAAACTGTGTAGTTTTTCATATATTAGTTCTTTTCAGCTGCTGCTAATCAGAGTCATGACCGAAGCTCACTCTTACGCATAATTCAGGGGATCTTTCCTTCACGATACATTATCAAGAAGTACTATGGAGAATCTTAACTTACTTTAATGAATAGAAGTTATACTTTAACTGGAACAAACCGTTGTGTTGTATTGCAGCTACAGTGTAATCAACCAGAGATGATTTTATACGTGAAGAGAAGTAGTGCAATAATAGCTGAACATTGTATCAATGCCATTGTTATTATTATTATTATTATTATTATTCTTATTATTATTATTATTATTATTATTATTATTATTATTATTATTATTATTATTATTATTATTATTAGGTCTTTCTCCTTAAGATCTAGAACGGGATATGCTGTATATCAGGCCCCACATAATATTCAAGGGTAAATTATGTTGTTTTAAAAATCTAACTAGAGATTTCAAACCAATTATTATTATTTTTTTTATTTATTTTTTTTTTTGCTCTATCACAGTCCTGCCTCCTTAGGAGTCCATCACTTTTCTTACTATGTGCGCCGTTTCTACGATCACACTCTTCTGCATGAGTCCTGGAGCTACTTCAGTCTCTAGTTTTTCCAGATTCCTTTTCAGGGATCTTGGGATCGGTGCCTAGTGTTCCTATGGTTATGGGTACGATTTCCACTGGCATATCCCATGTCCTTCTTATTTCTATTTTCAGATCTTGATACTTATCCATTTTTTTCCCTTTCTTCTCTTCAACTCTGGTGTCCCTGGTATTGCGACATCAATGAGTGATACTTTCTTCTTGACTTTGTCAATCAGTGTCACGTCTGGTCTATTTGCACGTATCACCCTATCTGTTCTGATACATAGTCCCAGAGGATCTTTGCGTGATCGTTTTCTATCACTCCCTCAGGTTGGTGCTCGTACCACTTATTACTGCAAGGTAGCTGATGTTTCTTGCACAGGCTCCAGTGGAGGGCTTTTGCCACTGAATCATGCCTCTTTTTGTACTGGTTTCTGTGCAAGTGCAGGCATTCGCTTGCTATGTGGTTATGGTTTCATTTTTGTTTTCGTATTGCACTTCCTACATATGGGAGAGTGTTATTTCCGTCTATCGTTCTTTGAACATATCTGGTTCTTAGGGCCTGATCTTGTGCCGCTGTTATCATTCATTCAGTTTCCTCTTTAGCTCTCCCCTCTGTAGCCATTGCCATGTGTCATCGCTGGCTAGTTCTTTAGTCTGTCGCATGTATTGTCCGTGTATTGGTTTGTTGTGCCAGTCCTCTGTTCTGTTTGTCATTCTCCTGTCTCTGTATATTTCTGGGTCTTCGTTCTACTTTAGTAGTCCTTCTTCCCATGCACTCTTTGCCACTCGTCTTCACTGGTTTTCAGATATTGCCCCAGTGCTCTGTTTTCGATGTTGACGCAGTCCTCTATACTTAGTAGTCCTCTCCCCAACCTCCTTCCTTTCGTGTTATGTATAGTCTGTCCGTATTTGCTCTTGGGTGTAGTGCTTTGTGTATTGTCATATGTTTCCCGGTTTCTGATCTATGCTGCGGAGTTCTGCCTTCGTCCATTCCACTATTCCTGCACTGTATCTGATTACTGGCACTGCCCATGTGTTTTATGGCTTTTATTATATTTCCGGCGTTGAGTTTTGACTGGAGTATCGCCTGAGTCTCTGTATATAGTCTTTCCTGATCGTGTCCTTCATCTCTTGGTGTTTTATATCCCCTCCTTCCATTATTCCCAGGTATTTGTATCCAGTTCATCTATGTGTTGATGTTGCTCCCATCTGGTAGTTTTTATCCATCAGTTCTCGTTACTTTGCCTTTTTGTATGTTTGACTAGGGCGCATTTTTCTATTCCAAACTCCATCCTGATGTCCCCAGATACAATCCTTACAGTCTGGATTAGGGTATCTATTTCTTGATGCTCTTACCATACAGCTTGATGTCGTCCATGAACATCAGATGGTTGATTCTGTTGCCTCTTCTTGAGTTGGTACCCGGCATCCATCTTCTGTAGTACTTTTGTCATGGGAATCATGGCTACTACGAAGAGTAGTGGGACAGTGAGTCGCCCTGGAAGATCCCCTCTCCTGATATTAACCTCTGCTAGTCTTATTCCAGAGCTTGTAAGTATTGTATTCCAGTTGCGCATTGTATTTTTGAGGAAGCTGATGGTGTTTTCCTCTGCCCCATATTTTATTTTCAGGCATTCTATTAGCCAATTATTTATTATTATTATTATTATTATTATTATTATTATTATTATTATTATTATTATTATTATTAGAACGTACCTAAATCTTTTTTAACTCTCACAGGCTGGCACGAATCGTATACATGATTAATAAATATGTCAGATCTTATTTAGTATGTTGTAACTCCTTAAAAACTTAGTGGCTGGAAAAATGGGAAATAGTGAAGATTCAGAAGAAAATTTCTCTTAAGAATTTGTTCTCCGTGGTTGTTTTTATGCATTGGGTTGTTGAAAACTGGACATACACAAAAAGGGTTGTTGGATTGTAATTGGATGGTCAAAAACGAGTGTGGCCATTCTGAAACGGGACACATATTCTGGAACTATAACCCCCCGGGTACTGGAACCTTCCCTGAAAAAAGTGGGACCCCAAATCTTAAAAGCTAACCATGGAATATTCTTGGATATAATCTCATCGTGTTTCTCACACCCAAAACAATGATGAACATTAGCCATGGGCTAACTTAACCTGACCTAACCCAACCTAATCTAACGTAACCTTACCTTACCCAGTCTAACCTAACCTAACCTAGGGGTATGGCAAAAAAAAAAAAAAAAAAAACCTGGGCTGGTGCAATATTAGTATACTTCTCGAGAATTTGCATAAGGGGCAGTAGTACTTTCATGGGAAGAGCCTTTTGAAATGAAAAACGCTACAATTCAACTTTTATTCACATAATTGATAGGTTTTAGAGACATTAAAAATCACTGACGGGATTAAGTATCTATGACCTAATCATAATTGCAGCTTGGACTGCTTGCGGCTTTTACTGCACGGTCCTTACCTTTCATGCTTACATTATCACGGCAACATATGATTCCGGGAGTGAAATTTTAATTCGGTGAACAAATGTCTATTTCAAGATAATCATTTTAAAGGATCTCCAAAGTTTGTAGAGTCGGTGAAAGCCATAGATTTCCGTGGTGGCATATTCTTTAACAATGTTAACTGCTGTTTTATTTTTTAATGTAGCGTGGAATGGAATTACGTATCTTATTATCGTGAGACGGTGATTGCCAAATAAATATCACCCAGAACATGCCACTCAAACTGGATGATTGTGAGTATGAAATGTTAGTTGTTGACATAGTGCAATGAATATCAGAAAAATATAGTAGTATTGTCTTAATTCAAGAAACAGAGGATATTGTTAAAAAGGATTTGCCCTGTCAGTCACAGAGTAGCTTGATTCACGCAGGCGTTGTGTCTTTTGAATATGCAAAGTTATGATTAGGGATTTGGTAATAAATTTCTTATGTTTCATAATAAAGATACACTGTCATTGAAATTTGGTTGCTTGCATATTGCAAACGGCTATACGGCAACTACAAGGAAGATGCACTGTCACTCTATAGATTGCTGAGAGATACTACGTGGACTTAATTGTGGTTTTGAGATTGTTGCGGGATGTAGTACATCATATTCACTTACGAAATACCTATGACGTCCACTTTGAGGGATTTTATCTTCCATTGGGTGTTGATTGAATATCTTGATTAGCTTGGTTATTTGATGAGTGTATTTGATTCTTGTTGTCATCATGGGTGGAATTGCTTGAGGATGGAATTCTCTCTCCTTCAGTCTTGGACTTAAGATTAAAGTTATCCTCACCATTTGTCTGAGGTTGGAAGTTAGACTTTCCTCACCAAATCTTGATATTGTGTTTAGCTGTCTTCCCCAGTACCTTGTAGGCGTTCCTGGGACTGGGGACAATATAATTTCATCAGCTTTTTTTTTTGTTTTCTGTAAAAGACAACTATTGACATGGCTTTGTCTGTCTGGCCGCACGTTTTCTGTCTTCACTTTTTCTGTACGCCCTCAGATCTTAAAAACTGCTAAGGCTAGAGGGCTGCAAATTGGTATGTTCATCATCCACCATCCAATCATCAAACATACCAAATTGAAGCCCTTTAGCCTCAGTAGTTTTAATTTAAAGTTAGCCATAATCGTGCGTTTGGCAACGATACGGGACAGGCAACCACCAGGCCATGGTCAAACTTTCGTTGGGCGCGGCTCATTCAGCATTGTACCGAGACCACCAAAAGATAGATCTATTTTTGGTGGCCATGATTATACGCTATACAGAAAACTTGATTGCGCCGAAGAAAATTCTGTGCATTTTTAAATTATTATTTATAATATTCTTAGTCTTACTGCAACATTCAGCCTGTGATAACTACGAAGCACTGTCGAGAAACAATTGATTGATTGATGGATTGCCATTTCCATACTCGGAACCTTCCAGTAGGGTCTCTGGAGTTTCCCAGGGCTCTTCCGTCGTTCGAGGATCCTCAGAGCGTTGAGTATTTAGGACAACATTTAGGACCTCATATATATTTTTGGTCAACTTTATGTTTATTGAATGAAATTTTAGTCTGTGCGTCATTCTCTGTGGAACCATTAGGTGTCCTGTTATTATTCCTAGTGCTGCTTCTGATGCTTCTGATTGTAATTCAGTATTTCTAACTCTCTGCTTCAATATTTCCAGTTCTCTGTTGCGCACATAGTATGAAATTATTTTAGGTAGTACATAATGGTTCAGACCTGATCATTTGATCTACAGGGTGCATATTTAGGGGTCGTTTTGGCGGTTCCTTTCCATATTTCTGAAAATCGAGCAATTTCTACACTGGAGAGGTGCAGATTCTTTATTGGTCCAGAGTCCTGAGATCTTGATGAACAATTAAACTTTAGTTTCACGATCTTTCTTGATAATCCCCTATTCTTTATATATCTGACAACGATGCATATTTCCAATTCTTAAACATTTGTATATTTTTGTACTGAATTTAGTATGTACTGAATCTTTGTTGCTTTTCATAATGGGTAGAACTACTGTGCCCTGTATATTGTTTATCGTGTCACTTGGTGAACACTTGATACTCAAGATATTTG